>NW_016107433.1:4365376-4374218 GCF_001604975.1 Cebus imitator
GGTTAATTTAGGGTCAAGAAGATGCTAAGAGAACATGGAACGGTGCTAAAGAAAACATGACCTGGTGTAGTTTTGCCTGAGATGACCCACCCTTCAGTAGGTTCTTTGGTGGTTCTTTGTGTGAGTCCAAACTGCACCATTTTGTAAACCCCGCACCGTTTCACAGACCTTAGTAAGGTGAAACATTCCACGGGGGTTCAGGCCATGAGAGACATCCTGCCCATCTGCCTGACGACAAGACACAGGAACATCCTCATCATAACCTGCTGAGAGAACGTGCAAGGAACATCACATTCCATGCGAGCAGAAGCCAGACGGCCTCATCATGGGAACGTCTCATCAATATCACCCCGGGCAGCCAGCCACACTGCCCAGGCCCCTCCTGCCCATACCTATAAGTATCCCGACCTGTAAGCAGCGGTAGGCACTGGCATAGGCTGGTCCTCCACCTCTGTAGGGTCTTACACTGGACATGAAGCCTGCATTTGCTGTAGCGCTGCCACTGTCTCTCTGTGTCTTTCTTTAACTCTCAACTTCCCTTTAAAACATAACACATTGCTCCGTTGACTTGTGGCAGGATTCCTGAACCCTTTCCCAGAATCTTTTTTCTTGAAACTGAGGGACTGTTTTGACATGAGCTGGTTGCAGTTGGAAAGATCCGAGCTCCTAGGATCTGTAAGTGATAGCAGCCTTGGTGATGGTCAAGGCAGCAAGCATCCCCGCTCCAAGACAGGCAGCTGTTTACTAATGCTTCTCCTGACATGTGCCAACACGTGTCCAAACTTGCAGGATTCTCATGCAGGAGTGTTCATGGCCCTAGCTGCTCAGCCACAGTCAGATGGCCAGTTTTAATAACTTGCCATCTGAATTTTTATTTCAGCTGCAAAGCACAAAAATTGTTAACTCCAAATGGCAGAAGCAAAAAGGGATGTGTGGGCTCACGTAACTGAAAAACTCATGGGAACATCACGGTGGCTAGAGGTAGCATTGGATTAGGAGCTTAAACAAAGTTACCAAGTTTCTTCTCCCACCTGTTGCTTGGAAATATCCCCTCCATACTTGTTCCTTTCCCTCTCAGAGTCCCTTCTTAAGGTCATGAGATGCCTACAGCAGCTCAGCTAGGAAAGAACATCCTTTTCACAGAAGTCCCTGCGAAAGTCCCATGGAAACCAACTGGGTCACATGCTCACCCCTGAACCAATCAGAGTAACTTAGGCGGGAAGCAAGATGCTGATTGGGCTAAGACTGGAGTCAGCCTGGCCCAAAGCACATGAATGGAAATGGGAGGAGAGAACTATTTCAAAATGGCTGCCATCAGGAGTGGGATGAATGGATGCGGGAAGTCAAAAGGTAATGCAAGTCCACTGAGCTGTCTGTCTAGATTTGTGGCTATCCATGAACTAAGCGGGAGTGTTCCCATCTCTTCCTTGGTATATGCTGCTAGACTCGTAAGTGAGGCCAGTGAGGGGAGAAATGGGGATACCCAAGACTCTCTTTGATTGCAGCCGATTCAAGTTATGTGATACTGCAGCGTCAAACTCGTGCCTTGTACAAGATTGGTAGTTAATGTTTAATGGTCCATCATACTTTTGTTTGTTTTAGAAAAAGAGAGTGCCTAAAACCTTGCATTGCAAAGGGTGACTCCAAGACAAACTGCAACATCAAGTGAAAGCTTCTTAGAAACATGAACTCCTTGACCTCCCCTCAGACTTGCTAAATCCAGGACGTTGCCTAGAGCAAGAGTCTGCAAAGTTTTCTGTGAAGAGCCAAATAATAAATATTTCAGGCTTTGCAGCCCATGTGATCTCTGTTGTAACTACTCAAGTCAGCCTACCATTAACAGCTCAAAAACGGCCCATAGACTATATGTAAACACAGGGGTGTGGCAGTGTTCCAATAAATCTTTATTTATAAAAACAGGGTGCAGGCCAGATTTGGTCCTTGGGCTGCAGTTTGCCAATCCCTGGCCCAGAGCATCTGACATTGTGGCAGGAAGATGCTCTCATTCACATGGTTGTTGCCTCTGTTTTGGGGTCTACATATCCAGATGGATTATTAGAACGTGATTCCAAAATAATCTGCTCATTCATTCGTTTATTTCTTTGAAGTGTGTGTATGGAACACCCACCATTTGGGAGGCCTTTGGGCAATGCAAAAATGATTGCAGGATCCTGAATTTCCTGAGTGTCTCCCACATGGCAGATATTTGTTGGAAGGCATGCATTCTTCTGGGTGTGCAGAAATGTGTGCTTGTACAGAGCACACATCACAAGGCACGGCTGTTTTGTTAAAGACCAGCATCCTTGGCAAGCAGAGTCCATTGTGCCCATCTCCCTGGGAAACCAGACACAAGCTCAGTCATGGAGAATAGAGCATCCTCAATTTGCCCAGATGCAGCTGTGAGGGGCAGAGTTGGAGGGGAGCTAACACTGCCCACCCCCCAACCCCCCAGTTCCTTTGGATCCACTTTCTTGTGCTTGCTCCACAAGGGATTTCTGGCAACAGAGAGGCCTCCACAAAGATAAGCCACAAGAGCTCTTTTGCTGGATGCAAGGTCCCTCTGTGGCAATGCTATTCTCTTCCCTTTGCAGAAAATGTCAGCTCCACTGCCTCTCCCCGGCAGCTCTCGTCTGTGTGCGTTCTTTCATTTTTCTCCAGAGATTCCTCCTGTCCAGGATGTTTTTTATTTTACATTTGAAAAAGCGGAGGCTCTGCACGGAGCCACAGGGCGTGAGTTACCAGCTCCAGGCCCAGAGCTGCTCGGCCTGGGCTTTTTGCCTCAGGCTTCCTAAACCTTGCAGAGGGAGGGAGGGAGGGAGGGATGTTCCTTTGTGCTGCCTGTCACTTCAGCTGCTGTCCCTGCTGCTGGGTGGGTGACGGGAGTTTCCAAACCTGCTTCCTAGCTGAGGAGAAGCAAGTCGTTATTTCATTTTGACCATTTATTACTTGAAAACTGTTGGCTTCATATGTGGACACACAACTTTAGTTAAGTCATTGGGTCCTCAAGCCTCAAGAGCAGAGAAGAGTTTATTCAGTGCAACCCCATCCTCCCCATGTGGGCATGTGGGGGGCAGCCAGGCAGGTGCTCTGTCATCTCCTGTGTTAGTTTAGGATCCCCCTTCCTTGTCAGTTTCATCCACATCCTCCTGTGTCCTCCCTCTCATTAGACTAAGAATTCACTAGTTCCTTCAGATTGCAACAGGTCTTCTTGCCTCCCCTTCTATAACCAAAGCTAAGAGGAACAACCGCACTGAGCTATGGACGAGTATGGCAGGATTTCTCAGGGACTGCCCTCATCCAAGCTCTTGGGTTCATCAACCAGAGACACACGTTTGTTTATATTGAAAGTTGGGGCTGGACGTGGTGGCTCACTCCTCTGATCCCAGCATTTTGGGAGGCCGCCGTGTGTGAATCACCTGAGATCGGGAGTTCAAGACTAGCTTGACCAACATGGAGAAACCCCATCTCCATTAATAATACCAAAATTAGCCGGGCGTGGTGGTGCATGCCTGCAATCCAAGCTACTTGGGAGGCCGAGGCAGGAGAATGCTTGAACCCAGTAGGTGGAGGTTGTAGTGAGCCGAGATCATGCCATTGTACCCCAGCCTGGGCAACAAGAGCAAAACTGCACCTCAAAAAAAAAAAAGAAAAAGAAAAAAAGCTGAAAAGAGGCCTACTATGTTCTGAACCTCAAGGGAAGGATCAGGGAGTCAGCTCAAGGACCCTTGGTCTGGAAGCCATAGCAAAGCATGGTAAAAATGTTTTCATCAAAAATCAGCCTACATTTATTGAACATCTATTAATCCTTCTCTTGGGAAAAGAGGGGTAGTCTGCAAAAACATCCCAGCCAGCTTCCCTGGTTTCCTGATTGCCTCCTGCCCCCCACAATCCATTCCCTACACGGTAGCCTGAGTGGGCTTTTTAAAACATAAATCATATTACTCTCTAGCTGGAAACCTCCAAGGGTTCCAATTGCACTTAAACTAAAATCCATACCCTTGGTCCATTTTGCTATTGGGTTGTTTGTCTTTTTCTTGCCAATTGTTAAGAGCCTTTTGTAGATTAGGGGTATCAGTCATCCGTACTGCAAACATTCTTCTCAAATCTGTTATCTTCAGACTTTGTATATCACAACTTTGTCGTATAAAAGTTTTACATTTTTATAAATTCAAATAGGTCCAGCTTTTCTTTTATGGCTTCTGAATTTTCTGACTTAGAATGGATACCCTTCATAATATGATTATACCTTATCACGCCTGGATTTTTCTTCTAAGAGGTTTATATTTTACATTTAAGTCCTTGCACCGTCTGGAATTTATTTCTGTATTTGGTCAGAAATGGAGGACTACTTTATTTTCCTCTAAACCAGAGGTTGACAAACTATGGCCAATAGGCCAGTTGCCTGTGTTTGTAAATAAAGTTTTATTGGAACACAGCCATGCCCATTCATTTATGTATTGTCTAGCTCTGCTCTCACACTGTCATGGCAGAATTGTGTAGCAGCAGCAGAGACCATATGTTAGAACAAAGTCTAAATAAGCTCATCCAACCTGCAGCCCATGGGCTTCATGTGGTCCGGGATGGCTTTGAATGTGGCCTAATACAAATTTGTAAACTTTCTGAGAACAACATTGTGAGATTTATGCATGGCCTTTTTTTTTTTTTTTGCTCATCAGGTATTGTTAGTGTTAATGTATTTTATGTGTAGCAAGACAATTCTTCTTCCCATGTGGCCCAGGGAAGCCAAAAGATTGGATGCCTCAATCTAAAACATTTACTATCTGGCTCTTTATAGAAAAAGCTTGCCAGCCTCTGCTCTCTATGACTAGCCATTGGTACTAGCCTAGTGATTTAAATAAACCACTTTCTGCCCTCTGAAATGAAATTCTGTCTTTGTAGTAGATGAAATTCGAATGTGTCCTAAGATCTTTCCCAGGATTTTTCCATTCTGTTCCACTCATCTCTTTGTTTATCTCTCTCTGCCTAAACCACTTAGATTTGATTACAATGAATTTAGATACGGCTAGTCATATCTCTTGCCACAATTTTTATTTTTCATGCTTTTCTTAGCTGTTCATGTAATTACCCTACCATCAGAATTTAAGATATTTTTATCCATTTCCAAAAATAATGGAATTCTTACTGGAATTCTAATTAGGATATCATTAAATTTATATATGTTTACTGGGAAGAATGTTTTACAGTATTAAGTCTTTCTATCTGAGAAAATATCCATTTGTTTAGTTCTTTTTTAGGGGCCTTTCAATAAGATTTTATAGTTTATTCATATATGTCTACATCAGTCAAGGTCTGGAGAAAGGAACCACACCAGTAATTTAAACAGGGAAAATTTATGTAAGATTTTAGCTAGTAAAATAGTGGCTGACTACTAAAAGACTTAAAAGAAGACTCTAAGGAAGATAGGAATAGTACATACAAGAAGCAGCTACTATTTCTAAGACTAAAAGAATGCAAGCAAGGATAGAACAGAGAGACCAGGGTTGAAATTCAGACCTTACTAGTGAGGATACAGTGACCCCAGGAACATATAACTCAGGATCCAAATTCCTCTTGTAGAGATAGGATCTCACTATGTTTCCCAGGCTGGATTCAAACTCCTGGCTCAAGCGGTCCTCCCACCTCAGCCTCCCAAACAGTTGGGGATTACAGATGTAAACCCCTGCTCCTGGCCACCCAAGTTTCTCTTACGTTAAATTTATCTCTAAGTATTTTTAAAATGTTTTCCTTAAACCTCTTAACCGCTCGTCATTTTTTTCCCATTCTCATTTCTGGGTACTTCATGCTAGTAGAGAGTGAAGCGTTGATTTTTGTGTGTTTGTCTTTTCTTCTTTACTAAGTTGTCTCATTTATTTGACTAATGTTTCATTAGAGTCTCTTGGGCTTTCTAGGTATTCAAATATATCAACACGAAAGTGAGAATTTTATCTGCTTTTCTCAATGTTGATGCCAGTGATTTTGTTTTCTTGTGTCAGTGTATTTCACTAGTTCCTCAGATAATGTAACTTTAGCAAGTTATCTACTCTGCGTTCTTTAAAAAATATTGAATTCCCTCTGTTCTTATTTTTTGTCTTGTAAATATGTCTAATTCTGAGAGATGTGTATGGATACCTCCAACTCTTACTTGTTTTCATTAAAATCTTGTGTTTTTGTTTTTGTTTGGAGACAGAGTTTTGCTCTTATTGCCCGGGCTGGAGTGCACTGGCACGATCTCGGCTCACTGCAACCTCTGCCTCCCAGATTCAAGCGATTCTCCTGCCTCAGCCTCCCGAGTAGCTGGGATTACAGGAATGTGCCACCACACCCGGCTAATTTTTGTATTTTTAGTAGAGACGGGGTTTCTCCATCTTGGTCAGGCTGGTCTCGAACTCCCAACCTCAGGTGATCCACGCACTTCAGCCTCCCAAAGTGCTGGGATTATAGGCATGAGCCAATGCACCCAGGCAAAATCTTGTATTTGAAGCTCTTTATTTCCCTTATGTATTTAACTGTTGTGTTGTATGGTGCATATAGGTTTATGGATATTATATCTCCTTTATAGGCTGTGGTTTTTTTTTACGTTATATGATGTCATTCTCCATTCTTTTTCATACCTTCAGCCTTACATTTCATTCTTTCTGATGTCCACATTGCTCCTTCTGCTTTCTCTTTTGCTTGGTTATGCTTCATCTATGCTTTTCATTTTCACCATCCTTTGTCAGTTTCTCATTATAGTATCAATTAATGTAGCTATCCTGTAGAGTTTCTCCAAGAGTTTCACAGTTACTGTGTTTTTAGTTTACAGAATTTCTGGTGGTTGTGTCCAGTGACTCTCAGTAACCCTGAATGCTACCTTTGTTCAGAAGTAAGCATTGCACATCCACGCTGCAATTTCCATCCTAATTTACCCCTGAATTGGTCCTGGAATTAGTGCCCTACAGAGTAGGGTAAGTGCTTTAGCAGTAGACCCCAAATGAGACTCCAGCCTTTGTCCCTTATTACCTTGGGAATGTCTCATCTTATTTTTGCTCATGTTGACCCAACCTCTTGCTTGATAGAAAGACAGAAATGACTAGCAGGGTCCTCTTCCTTTCTGCTTACATTAATACCTTCCATGTGTTGAGTTCTGGTTCTGCGGCAATAACTTTGCATACTCTGTATATATTGTCTTACTTCATTCTCACAAGAATCCTGGGGAATAGATTGCTGTCTGTGGTATGTGGGTGAAGAGAGTTAGGTAGCCTGCCTATGGAGACACAGCCTGTTAAGTAGCAGTGATAGAACTTGGCTTTTATTCCATTTTACCTCGTATCCTGCTTTTTCTGTGTCCAGAGCCTCCCAGCCCACAATACAGCACTGAGACTGGGGCTTGTGGGGTGATAGACTGGGACCTGTGCCGAGATTGGGGATTGTGTGTTGATAGGAGCAGAAAGCCAGGGCATTCCAGAATGACCCAATAATGGCTACTTACCAACTTCAGCAGACTTCACTATAATATCTACTTGCCCTTAACATCTTTACTCCTCCATGACTAAGAAATCAGGTAATAGTGTTAAACATCTGAAAATTCAGTAAAAACATTGTCAGAATATTTGGAATTATGTAGATGTAAGAGTATAAAACTCTCATCTCCCCCTCGCCAACATGCCATTGACAGATCCTCCTTCAGGGGATTGTCAGAATCATCCACACGCGGAGTTCTTGGGACTGTACGAAACACTAGCATAAAAGAACCTCAAGGTGTGCTGTCTTCTTCCTTGAGAGTTTTACACTTCAGTTAGAACATGTGCCCCCAAAAGAACAATCTTAAAAAGGTAGATGGCACGAAGCATGGGAAGGTACTACAGTAAGTATCTCGGAAGGTCAGAGGTGATGTTCTCCCAGGGAAAGATTTAAGGGGATAACGCACTTGAGCTAGGCATAAAGGGAGATAAGAAACTGAGCAAGTGAAAAGAAAATTCTGAGTTGAGAGCAACGAGAGCCAAAGCATGAGGGGAGGAATATGTCACATAGAGAAGGAACAGAGAGCAGACCAAGTTGGTCAAGGACGAGGGTTATGGTGGAAGAGAATGCTGAGGTTAGTTTGGTGCAGATCAACCTCTAGTTAAAGACTTTGGCCCTTGTCCTGCAGGAAGCAAGAAGCATATCATTTATATTAAATGTATCTGTACGTAATTTTATAGTGTTTTTTTAACCTTTAGCATTTCTTAGAATGGTGAAACCAGGTATACGAGAGTTGCTTAGAGATGTTAATGTCACAGTGGCATACCTGGTGGATTGGAGTGGTGTGAGAAAGAGCAGTTTAGTGACCATATGAGAACAAAAACTAATGTTTTCAGAAAGAAAAACTTTAAAGGGCCCATCATTTGGTGGGGAGGAATGATTAGCTTTATATGTTATCAAGTAAATGCAAATCAAAACAACTATAAGTTGCCCTTCCTTACTCCTGAAATGCAAAAAGATCTTAATGATATTCTATGTTGTCAGGGGAAGCATGTTGACTCTTTCATAGGCTATTAGTGGGAGTATCAGACTTTTCAGGAAAGAAATGTGGACCATGCTTTTCCAAAATATCTGAGCCCATTGACCTGTTATCCTCTGAAGAATTAATCCTAACTGAGGACATAAGAATGTGTATAACATTTTTCAATACAAAAATCTCCATTGTAGCATTGTTTATAATAGCAAAAAAACCCCCCAAAAAACACAAAGGAGTCACTTAAATGTTAACGGATGGGGATTTGTTAAATGAATGATGGTGCCGTGCTGGTACATTCATATGGCTGAGTACCATGTAGCTACTAAAAGTGATGTCTGTGAATGGCAGCTGAGATGGGAAGATGTG
>NW_016107433.1:4374238-4432841 GCF_001604975.1 Cebus imitator
AGTATGCTCATCTTTACACATTGATTTCCAATACCACCTCTGTCATGAAATAAGCATCTAAATATGCAAGGATCCGTTTCTGTGCTCTCGGTTCTGTTCCATTGATCTAGTTGTCCATCTCTGTACTGTTACTGTCTTAATCACTATGGCTTTATGGTAGGTCTTAATACCCAGTAGGTCTAAGTCCTCCCTGATGGCCAGATTGTGAAGGACAGATTTCTGCGAGGAGGACACAGTGAAAGCAGGGGGACCACTGGGGACACTGTTGCAGCAATCAAAAGTAGCCACGGGCTGGGCATGGTGGCTCATGTGTATAATCCCAGCACTTTGGGAGGCTGAGGTGGGTGGATCACTTGAGGTCAGGAGTTTGAGACCAGCCTGGTCAACATGGCAAAACCCCATCTCTACTAACAATACAAAACTTAGCCAGGCGTAGTGGTGTACACCTGTAATCCCAGCTACTTGGGGAGGCTGAGGCAGGAGAATCGCTCGAATCTGAGGGGCAGAGGTTGCAGTGAGCTGAGATGGTGCCACTGTATACCAGACTGGGTGACAGAGCAACTGTGTCTCCAAGAAAATAAAAAAGTAGTCATGGTAGTGAAAATGTTTCTGAAAAAAATTGAAGTTACTGTTTGGCAAAGCCCAAGACATTAAGGGCAATACTTAGAAGGTCTTATTGCAATATATTGACAGCTTAGTGAAATATCGTAGATCATGGAACGACTGTCAAACCAGTTTTATAATTATCAAGACAGAGAAATCAGTTTTCAGTGGGACGTTGAATGTAAGGTGGGTCATCTATGTCTTCCATTGACACAGAGGATGTACATCCTCCTCCCCATGACTGCCACATTCCATCCGCCTCTCAACCACACCTCTGGAAAGTGTAAATCTTCTCTTATAGTTCTTGCCATTATAAACACCATGAATTAAGATTTCAACATTGACTCCAGCCAATGATGCAAAAAGCAGGACATGGCTGCTCACACAACAAACATGAAAAAGTCCCAGGTGGCTGTGCCTTTTTAGAAGAACTAATAAATGATTTCAAGGGATTTCTTTCCTTTCCTGAAAATGAAATGAATTTAAGTTCAGCAAGTAGGTGGTAGAAGCCTTGCTGACATGGCTGAAAAATTCTACGGACGAGCTGAGTAAAGGTCAGAGAAAGAAAATGGTCCAGAACCTAAAAGAATTTTTCAAGCATTTTCTACACTGTTAAAGAACTGTAACAAGTCAGTAATGACATTCTTAAATTTGAACTGTTCTAGGCTTTAAGACTGTACCTTCCACAGCTTGGAAAACTCATTGATTCTATAACAAAATATTATGGAAAGTCTAACATATGAAAGCAGCTGTCTATATTGTTAATAAGAAACCAAATGAAGAATAAGCCATAACTTATCTTAAAGTTACCTACGGTGAAAAGGAGGAGGAAGAGAATAGCCATGATGGCCATGAGATAGACTTCTCTGAATATGCCTTGTTTTGTACCTTTGACTTTGGACATATGTAAATATTTACAGAGGTATAAATCAAAAGTAAAATTTAGAAAGCCATCTTTCAAATCAAAATGAAATGAAGGAACCCAATGGTGTATCCAGTGGATGGCGTTATCACAGAGAAGGAGCCATATAAATTATTTTAAAGTGTAATAATTTGATCTACATCCTTTAGGACAAAAAGACCTATAAAAAATAGTAAGCTGTTTTCAGTAATGATAATGCTGATGACTGGATTTTTGTTTTTCTGGGACCGTTGGGTGTCAGATGTGGGATAAAGCAAGTAAGTATTTACATTATTGTCATGGAGAACTGAGATTTTTTAGCATGAAGAAAAGAAGATACAGCTGAAGGATCAATAAAGTTAAATAAAAACTTGTAACTCTGAATTTGAATGAGAAGTATCAGTATAAATTTATAATGTATTTATCTTAAATATTTATAAATGCCTATATAGTTATATAATTTTATAGATTAGAGTGTGTGTGTGTATATATATAATTTTTGCTCTGTTCACTGCAAAGACTTGGAAACGGTGACCAACCCATTGGCAGTGACCAACCCTGACATCCAAACCAACTGCTTCTCACTAAAAGGACCCAAGGCTTTTTGGAGAAATGGCTAATTTCAAATCTGAGGAAGGAAATACACAAGATGAGCCTGAAACATTTTGTCACATCAAAAAGCAAGAATGGGCCAGGTGCAGTGGCTCACACCTGTAATCCCAGCACTTTGGGAGGCCAAGGCAGGCGAATCACAAGGTCAAAAGATCGAGACCATCCTGGCCAACATGGTGAAACCCTGTCTCTACTGAAAATACAAAAATTAGCTTTGTGTGGTGTTGTGTGCTTGTAATCCCAGCTACTTGGGAGGCTGAGGCAGGAGAATTGCTTGAACCTGGGAGCAGAGGTTGCAGTGAGCTGATATTGCACCACTGTTGCACTGTAGCCCAGTGACAGAGCAAGACTCTGTCTCAAAAGCAAGGATGCATGAGTCAACTTGAAGTGTCATTAGCCAAAGGTGACTCAAAATGATTACCAAAAATAATAATAACTGTCATGAATTTCAGTGGATTGAAGTGCACAGATCAAATATGCCTAAATCCATGAGTTTATAGTGATTCCAAACGAATAAACAAAAACCAAAAACTCAAGGTAACCAAATGGGGGTAAATTTTCATCTATAAGGTATTCCACCTTTTTAAATTTTTTTTAAAAAAAGGGAAAAAGAGAAGGAGGAGAAAAAGGAAGAGAAAGAATGATAGAATTAAAAGATGCCCATTTTGTGAACCTTATAGAATTAATGGATGTAAGCAATGATGAAAAATAACTGTTCACTTCAAGAGATTCAAGCAGGCAGTGAATCCCCCTGATAGAGATGCATACAACCACCTGTAACATAGTCTTGCCAAAGAAGTTAACCCAGTCAAGCCATTGAATCAACCCACAGGCTTAACAGAGAGAAAGGAGACAGCAGAACATGTAAACACCACCACAAAAATAGTCTGCAAAATCAGACTGTATGAAACTCTATGGCTCATGACCCAATTTCTTCAACAACAGTTTTTTAAAAATCCAGGATAAAAACAGATGGAGAGGTCACCTCATTGATTAAAGAGACTTAAAAAGACCCATCAACCATTGCAATGTATGGGCCATATTGGATCCTAATTCAGACTTCAAAAGTAAAATGTATAAGACAATGAGAGAAATTTGAATACTGCTCGGATGTTAGATGACATGAAGGAAATCTTTTTAGGTGTGATCATGGTATTATGGTTATGTTTTTAAATTGTATTATTGTGTTTTAGAGATGCATGCTGAAATAGTTACAGATGAAATGAGAAGTCTGAGATTTGCTTCAAAATAATCAAGTGAAGGAGAGTGGGAGGAGTAGGCGAACCAAGACTGGCCTTGAATGGCCAGTGACCCAGGCAGACCTTGATTATTGTTGAAACTAAGTGATGAATACATGGAGGTTTGTTATTTTCAATAACAAAAAAATTTGAGGCATAATTCATACAATTTCATATACCGTACGATTACATATGTCTGTATATATGTTTAAAAATTCCAAACATGTCATTCTTTTTTTTTGCTTTTTTGAGACAGAGTCTCACTCTCACCCAGGCTAAAGTGCCATGGTATGATCTAGGCTCAGTGTACTCTCCGCCTCCCGGGTTCAAGCAATTCTCTGCCTCAGCCTCCCGAGTAGCTGGGATTACAGGCAGCCACCACTATGCCCGATTAATTTTTGTATTTTTAGTAGAGACGGAGTTTTACCATGTTGGCCAGGCTGGTCTCAAACTCCTGACCTTGTGATCCACTCACCTCGGCCTCCCAAAGTGCTAGAATTACAGGTGTGAGCCACCGTGCCCGGCCAACATATCATTCTGTAAGAAATAACCCACCTGCTCTCTTTTAGTTCACATTTGTCCCGTCGCTGGCTCCCTCTTTTTCTCTGCTAATTTCTTTTCTTGCCTCTGCGTTGATAGGTGATTCTGATGGACCTGCAGAAGGTTTGGAGGATCGGGCAAGCCTGCTGCATCCCGATTTACCCTGTGCATGCTGCATTCCAGCCCTGTTATCACCCCGAGAGTGCATGTACTATGTAGCTTTGATTTTTGCAGATCCTGTCAATCTGGTGTGCAGTAACATAGCATTTATTTTAGCAACATAACTTTGTTCAATAGCTTTGTAAGTCATTTGGGTCCAAAGTTTACACAATCATTAGCAGTCTAAAGGGTTAACTCAAAATTTCCAGCTATACTTTCTTGTATTGTGCAGGGAAATCGTACATCATAGTAATGGCAGAGATGAGAGTTTGTGAAGCCCTCTTTGTAAATTTCCAAACCAAAGACATGTTCAGAGGCATGGCCTGAGGCACGGAAGGAGAATTTTATCATGTACCGCCTCATTTTGTTCTTTGAACACAGATAATCTCGTGCACCTGTCCTTAGCGGAACCTATACTTTTTGCTTTCATTTTCCTTCAGCAATCCAGTTTGTTTGGTGGTAGCTTGGTTTTCTGGCTAGCAGGAGTTGAACTGGGAACAGGACCCTGGGGAGTTTCCACATCTTGACCTTCTAAGACACCCATAAAGGAATCTCTGATGGGCAGGAGAGTGTTAAGAGGCCCTTCCATATTGCCCCACATAGGTCCATCTCCTGAGGACCATTTGCCACGGCGTGCTCATGCTGCTCGGTCAGCAGGGGTAGAACACACCTGGTCTCTGCCTGTCTGATGCGTCTTACCCAAAATTCCTGACCTGAAAACAATGTTTCATAAAGCACCACACAGTTCAGCCAAAGGGCTAGGGAATAAATAGCCACCCAATTGGTGAGAAGTGGAAGGTGAAAAGCAGTCTCACAATTTTTCTCTCTACAGAAAACAGATCTGGAGACTTTGAAGCCCCACCCCCACACCAACCCCACAAATTTAAGTCCCCAGGCCCGGGTGTCTCTTATTCTTCACACTGGAAAAGTTAGAAGCCTCAGGACCAGTGGCAACTACAAGTGTGTCTCTGGATGTTCAACTCATTAAACTCTGTGAAAGCAATTTGACAGCATCAGGGATGTGTTTTGTCATTAGGGGTGGGATTGCCACTATGATTTATTTTAGCCAGGAAGAGGTGTATGTGAAGGTGTCTGCATGCAAGGGTGTATGTTTCGAACGTAGGTGTCACTGAGTTTCTGTTAATGGGTGGGTGCGAGCTTTTTGAGGTTTTCATTACTATTTTTGTTTCATGTTGGTCCTACGGAAGAAATGCCCCTAAGCCCCAGGACTTTGATTCATCTGAAAATTCTGTGCTGCTCTCCAATGTCACTGGAATCGTCCAAGGTCCTTTCCTTCCTCAAAACCATGGGCCCTTTTGGCCGTGATTATTCAGAGCAGCCAGAGAAAAATCATCTCTGAAATTTACATTTCCCTTTCCTTTTACCAAGAGAAGCAAGTTGTCATTCTAATTAAACAACAACTTCATTACAGGATGCAAGGAATAAAACCTTTGAATTAACTTTTACTAAATTCTAGTTTAAATAAAGTCTTGCAAATAATTACTTGAGTATAAATTATTTACCCATTAATTCTGTATTTGAATTTGGGGAAATTCAAATACGTTTTCCAGCAAGAGCTTCGTGATAAATGACTTGTGTAATTAGTAGTAAACGTGTTATTCTTATAATTTCTAATGTATAATAAGCAGAGCTCAGACATTTCTGTTTCACATGTTCCTTTTAAACCCTTTATCGCCCTTAAAAAAAAAAGTCTTGTTTAATAGATCACAGACATGATCTTTTAAACTGTTTTCAGTAGTTATGCAAAATCTTCACAAAAGTACTGGTAGGCGGACTACAGGGACTTCTGGACTTTAATCAGCCATGAGAGTAGACAGGATTTAGAAGTCATTTCTCAACTCGGGATCACCTGCAGAAAATGAAAAAGTCCCAGGGAAGACTGCTGAGTATAAAATGCCATTGTGTACATAGACTTTTATGGACTCTGAAAAGCCCTTTGACTCCTTGGAAATAGAAGCGATGTTGGAAGTGGAAAGAGTAGAAAAATTCGCGTGACATGTGCATGTGAACACAGCACTGATGTTTAGGCTTGAAAAAGAGTGAAGAGGTCCAGGAAGGGGGCTCGTAGCCACTGAAAATCTTAACTGCTCGCCCAGAGGGGCTGGGCCGAGACCTTGAATGGGAGGGAAAGGGCATCGCGATCAGCGAGAGAGACTTTGAACTATTTACCGGCGACGTTGACTTCAGAACCCCAAACCAGGCAGCAATAAACCAGGAAGTGGAGCAAGGTACGAAAAATGGGCTTAGCATGAGGATGAAGAAACCATATTTAAAGGAAGCCTGATAAAGGATAACTCTTTTTCCAAGGAAGCTGCCTCTGTGAGCCTCCCTAGTGCTTGCTGCAGCAAAACCAAGATGGACCAGGGCTGAGCGGGAGGTGTGCACAGGGTGGACAGTTCCTGTTGGTGGATGGAGCTTCCTGCCCTGCCTGTGCCACTTATTATTATTTAACATTTTATAGGTAAAGAAACTGAGGCCCAGACCTCACTTAACCTCTCTGAGTCTCGTTTCTTTGCCTATAGAATTGGGGGTTGGAATGACTGACCTTAAGAACCCTTGCAGATGCAACGTTCTACGATTCAGTGATGATGTCTTTTTGTTTTGAGACAGAGTCTTGCTTTGTCACCCAGGCTGGAGTGCAGTGGTGTGATCTTGTCTCACTGCAACCTCCACCTCCCAGGTTCAAGCGATTATCCTGCCTCAGCCTCCGGAGTAGTTGGGACTACAGATGCACGCCACCACCATGCCCGGCTAAGTTTTGTATTTTTAGTAGACACAGGTTTTCGCCACGTTGGCCAGGCTGGTCTTGAACTCCTAACCTCAGGTGATCCACCCACCTTGGCCTCCCAAAGTACTGGGATTACAGGCATGAGCCACCACACCTAGCCGGTAATGAGGTCTTAAGAGAGAAGAACTTGGCTTCCCAAAATGATTCCAGTCAGGAGAGCATTATCTTAAAGAGCTTTTTTTCCGCCCTTTATTCCCAAGCATCTTGCACTTCTGGGTAGTCAGCCACCCATACATCCATCACAGATTTTTCAAAAAACAGGGAAGAACCCATTTCATTGGAGATGACTAGAAAAGCAAAATTGAATGATGGACCTGAGGCCAGTGAGGCATGTATCGATTGAGTTTTTAAGCAGTCAAATAGCAAAAGAAAGGAGCCAGCAGTCTCCATGACAGTCCAAGATGGCCCTTTGATTGGATCAGGGCGGTGAGCTGTGCGTGGCACCATGGGGATGGAAGCCTCCTGTAGCTGGCCATCATAACCTGCTAATCACACTGACACCCCCAGTATACACAGTGGGAGATAAACCACAGCCTGGAAATTTGAGTTGAGCTTGCATCATGTTATGGGGTTAGCACATGGGCTTTACTGGCCCCCAGAGAGCCACTCCAGGCAGCTCTGAGCCTCCTATTCGTGTTTATGTACCACCCAAATGATACCCCATTCATGGTACATGCATGTGCCAGCTTTGCCTTGTCACCACTGCCTAGAAGCTCTTAAATGTCTCAAACCTGCCTCCTCATAGGCTTGAACCTTCATCAATACTTCTATTCAGGGTGAATGCAGTCTGCTATTTAAAAAAAAAAAAAAGAAAATCAAATGGCTCTCATGAGAGGATGCATGTGACTTGTCAAATGTGGCCATTCTGTCATTCTCGAAGCCGACACCCAGGTGAAAATGCAGCTGAGTTCCAGCGGCATGTGCCAGGTGTCCTGAAAGCCATTGCCATATCATCAGTTTCCTCCCTGCATTGACGTGTTTCCAAAGAAAGGCTGCTGTGGTTTGTCTGTTCTCACTGGCACTGGTCTGTTGTGGTTATATGGCAACAAGAAACCAGAAGATTGGGGGCGGGAGACACTGAGTTCAGTGTGAAAACTTTGACCTTGACGTTGCAGTTGCAATGGAGGAATCATTCCATGCTTCGTGGTATAAAAGGGATCTTTTGTGTGTCCTGAAGCCATATCCCAGACAGTCTGACCAAGGGATATACTGAAACAATTTCATAGGGTTTGTTTCAAAAGATCAGCCCTTCAAATATGCCTTGATTATAATCTTAAAAAAAAAAAAAAGAGAGGAAGGACCATCCTAATTCTAAGCTGAATGTTCTTATACTAAAGAATATCTTCGGCTTGTTAGCACAATCAGAATCGCCTTGAGCTTTTTAATAACAGAAGCACATCCCTGCCCTCCTCCATCCAAATCTTCAGGAGCAAGAGCTGCCAGAATCTGCATTTTCAACAGACTCCCAGGTGGTCCCGCTGTGTGGTCAGGATTGAGGACCGCTGGCATGCTGTGTTGTGGTGGAGCTGGACATTTTCATCACACAGCTTGTTTGGTTCTTACCATAGCCTTCGAGGCAAGAATGGTCTCCATTTTACTGATGAGAAATCAGAGAGACTCAGAAGTTCCACCACTTAGCCTAAGACCACAGATTGTGTAAGTAGCTAAGGCAACCTCGATTCTCGCCCTGGGTGCTGGCTTCACGGGCATTCAGTTTGTGCACTTGTAGAGATTCTGGTGCTTAGCAGCCACATGCTTGGTTCAGTGCTCTGCCATCACCATCTTGAAGTCTGTAATGGTTTTTTTTGACAAGGACACCACATTTGACTTTGCATTGGGCCGTGGAAATTATGTAGCCACTTCTGCTGTCTAGACCTGTGCCCTGTGTTGCTTCAACCCTGTTAAATCTACACTGGTGAGTAGAAAGCATTTCTCTCCAAAGCGAATCCCAGCTCTGGAGTTGTTAGCATAAGTGTGCTAGAATGGCAGCCTAGGAGACAGTCATGATGATAGGTAATAATGATTTCATACATTGAGCACTGTGTTATGGGCTTTTCATAAATCCTCTCACGCAATCCTCACAAAAACCTAGTATAATTACTGTCCTCATTTTATAAGTGAGGACACTGAGGCAGAGAAGTCACAGAGGTCACATTGTATCTGTCTGTGACAGTGGATTCTGGAGATGGCATTCCCACATTCAGATCTCAGCTCTGCCATTTATCAGCTGTGTGACCTTAGGCAAGTTACTTGACATGTCTGAATTTCAATTTCCTTACCAATAAAATGGGGCTGGTAATAAATGCCTCCATGAGTTAATTGTTTTGAGAATTAAATGAATTAATGTGGACAAAGAGCCTAGCACATAATAGATACTCAATGAATGTTGGATCCTTTAACAACCTTTGCACTCAAGGATATTACCCATTACATACCGAAATAGGTATTTAAATGGTACCTTACTTAAGGATCTGAAGTGTTTTCACAGCACTGGATAATATAGTCAAGGTGCAATTAGCCATACATTATAATATTTTTAAGTGATTCAAGTGACACTTCTTATGTCTAAGTGTAATCTTTCCCACTTTAGCATTTATCATAGTTTAATAACTACTCAATGCTGTTGAATTAAAATACGATTCTATCTGGGGATATGTTGACCCTTAGCATGATAAAACTCATCCAAGGCTCAGCTAGAGCCTAGAAAAAAAAGCTCACCACAGCAACTGAATTCACACACTCTTTGGAAGACAAGAAAAGACCGTAAGGAAAATGGAGAGCCTGTGACCTTTGGGAAACGAGGCAGCGTCACACCTACACAGGCTAGGAGCTTACTCATACCATGGTATTTCTGTAACATTTTACAGAGGCTGTTTGTTTTGTTTTGCAGTTCTTCCGTACTTCATTAATTCATTTAACCTACCCAACATCTTGGGTGGTAAAAGGGAATGTAGTGTTAAGACCTTCTTTGCAGCTGGGTGCAGTGGCTCATGCCTGTAATCCCAGCACTTTGGGAGGGCAAAGTGGGCAGATCACCTGAAGTCAGGAGTTCGAGACCAGCCTGATCAACGTGGTGAAACCCCATTCTCTACTAAAAATACAAAAATTAGCCAGGTGTGGTTGCACATGCCTCTAATCCCAGCTACTCAGGAGGCTGAGGCACGAGAATTGCTTGAGACCCGAGGAGGCAGAGGTTGCAGTGAGCTGAGACCATGCCACTGTGCTCCCGCCTGGGCAATAGAGTAAGACTTTTTCTCAAAAAAAAAACAAGACCTTCTTTAGTTATTCCCTCTATGTATATGCCAGAGTAGACCTACTATGTGCTTGCATCTTGTGTTTGCCATGCATACATTCACTCATGGAGTTCTCATGTGACTTGTATGATAAGTAATGCCACCCATTTTACAGATGAGGACTGAAGCTCAGAGGATGCAGTTAATTTGCCTGGTGGCAGAGGTACTCAAACCCAAGGTGGGCTGGCCAGTATCTGCAATGCTTAAGTCTCTTTCATTCTTTCCACACCCACAGACACACGATTTTCTTGTTCTTTGATGGAAAGGAGGAAACCAAACGTGTGGGAGGTCAGTATTGGTGACTGAAGGACTACAGGCTGGCTCAGAATAGCACCAGAGTGTTTGAATGTCTCTGTGAGCTGGCTCGAACACGTGACGCAGTCAAATGTACCATCATTTTAAATTATTCAAAAGCCATGAAACATTTGTTTTTCTAAGTGGCTATTTTTCTTTTCTTTATTGCTCGTTGTTCTTCCTGCGCCACACTGTGAAGTGCGCCAGCTCAATTTAGGGCATGTGGTCTTCTAGGCGGTGAGCCATCTTGGTTCAACAGTCTCATGGGATCTCTTTCTGCCTTGAGTATCTCAGATTGGTTCCAAAGCCATGGAGCTTGATTTTCCCATGGCCATTCATTGGGTGGCGATTTAATGCTTTGTAGAGCCCTGTGGGGTCCCTGAAATGATTTTAGTAAGACTCCTCCACTCCTCAGAAGAGTTCCCTGGTGAGGGAGAACCAGGAAGGAGAACTGGGAGACCAGATGAAAATTTCTCACTGTGCAAGGCAAAGTGTGTACCTGCCTGCGTGTGAGTGTGTAGGAGTGTGTTTGCATTGAATCCAGCAGAGAGAAGGCACGGACCCACACGCAAACCATGTGTAATGTGGGCTCCCAGACTGGGTCCTCAGAATGTTGGGAGTTAGATGTTAGACAAAAATACTCTAGCTATTTCAAAGAACTTTAGAATTCCAACCAAAAATGAAGATCCTCTGTGGTACAATGATTCAGAGTTTCCTCTATAGTGTTGATGTGATCATAGACTTTTTTGGGAAGTAATAAAATCTTGGAGCTCTCCCCTCACCTCAGGGAAAATTTACGCATGCAGTGCACACCCACACACACATAGACACACACACACACACACACACACACACACACACATGCATGTGCATGCACTTTTGCCAATAATACCAAGTAATTAATGGGATTTGTGGACTACTCTGGAACCATTGCTCCATGGACTTATGTTTCTTTATTTTTTTGGTGAGGGGACGGGAGGGTTGGTTTTAGTTTTGTATTTTTGTAGAGACAGGGTCTCACTATATTGCCGAGGCTGGTCTCAAACTCCTGGGCTCCAGCAATCCTCCTGCCTCGGCCTCCCAAAGTACTGGGACTATCATTGTTAACCACCATGCCCAGCCCCTGTCTTTCTCTTTTCATCGATTTCTCTTTTTTTCCACTTAGAAATCAAAATAGGGCAGAATTCTGTTTTCTGTCATTTTTCCCCCACTGTATTACATCATCAGCCTTTTAATGATGGTGCTATAAAATCTTCATAGCTATGCAGTGTCCCATCCAGCAGCTGTCTCAGAGTTTTCCTAAGTGCTCCCCTATTGCTGGACACTAAGGTCGTTGCACTGTTTTGCTCTTTTAAATAACATTTCAGCAAATGATTTGCCAATATCGTTTCCATTTCCCACTCAAGCTGCCAAATCTTTTCCATTCTCTTGAAGTATCCTAGTGATCATCACTTGGATTTATTTAATTTAAATGTTGTTGCATCTAACCTTCCTGCCTGCCCAGGAAACATCATCTTTATCGCTTCACCTGGATGTTTGGGTTAATCCCATCTTGCCACCTTCAGTTATTCTTTTTTTTCCTCTTGTGCCTTTGGTTTTCCCCTTTCCTGGACTCTTTCCTTTTCACCAAGCGTGCTCAGGTCCCCTCTTCTGGATAAATCTCTGTTGCCTCTATGAATTTGTGTGGGTTCCCTTGCTGGGTTACTCTTTCCTCTTGCCTGTATCTGGGAATCTCTATCAAGCTTGAGACTAAGAAAAGACTTTTTTAAAGAAGGTGGCTTCAGGATCAGATGGGGAAGAATGTAGCTTTCTATAGACTCTGTTTATTTTGGTGAGCTGGGGACAGAGGGCTGAGAGCGATCTATGCCCACATTTAAGGATCTCAGCTTGTGTAGAAGTGGAGATCTTGGCATCTTTGTCAGATCCTGAAGCAGAACTAGAACTATCACTGTGTTTAGAATTGGGCTGACACCAAACTAAGTCTCAGCTGCACCGTTACTAACTCTGTGCCCTTCTATCTGTCACTGAACAGCAGTTTCTTAATCTGTAAAGGGATTAATGAGATATTATTTGTCTTGGTGCTGAGCCCCATAGCTAGTGAGTCATAAACAATTTCTCTCTTCCATTATCAGCTTTCATGCCCCTGCAATGTCTAGACTCACGAAGGGCTCATAGTAGACACTCAATAAATATTTGTTGAATGAATAAACACAGACGGATAGCTCAGAGGTGTGAGCACCAAATCTCATCTGCATCCTTGCCTGTTGCCTGCTGCAGCCCCAGGCAATCTGTATATGAAGCAGAAAAGTCTGTGATTGCAAGTGCACAGGCGGCCAGGCGGCAGCTGTCTCCAGATAAGGGGGTGGCACCGTGCCAAGTACCGGAGGTCTCTCCACAGAGGCTCAGTAATCATCACAATCCCTCACGGAATTCCTCTGGAGAATCCCTCTCTTCTCGAAACATGTGACACTTCACAAACATCGTCTCAGTCATCCTTGCCGCATGCCTGGGCGGGGGGCAAGGTGCCACAGGACCCCCCAGATGCCCCAGGGGCACACAGCAAAGGAGGGCCAACAATGAAAAAGGAGGGGGTGGGGTTTAGGCAGCATGTGTCCTCATTCTGCAGGTGGACAATGGCAGAGAGAGGTTTCAGTGGCTCACAGAGAAGCAAATCCAAGATCTCTTGTCCCAAGGTCTAGACTTTATCTGTAGCATGCCCATGAATGGAAAAATTCCCACGAAATGGCCACTGTGAGATGAGAGACAAAGGGAGATGGAACCACGCAGTCCCAGGATGCTTATAAGCCAAGATTTCAAGTCCGTGGACTCTGTAAAACTCAATACCAAGTTCTTACAACCTCATATACCAAGAATGTCCTAAAACTTGCCAGCTGAAGTTGTGATGACATCACACCAAGCTGCTTGCTAAGCCTGAGTTCCCTGGCTAGACTATGCCATGCTACCCTGTGAAAGTACTGTGCACCTTTCCTTTGTGGCGCTTGGCTAATTTGTAATTATTTGCTTAGAGTGATTACACATATATTTTCTGTCTCCCTGACCAGACCAAAAGCACTATGAGGTCAGGAAACGCTTTTGTTTAGTTCCTCTTATGTATTACGACCAAGCTCAGAACACTCAATAGATATTTGTTGAATGGCTGAATTTGTTATAAAATTTAAATAAACAGGAAAAGAAGACACCAGCCAGAAATCAAATTACAGGCAAGAAAACACCTTGTACCAGGATAAGAAGGCATTTTTTATGGTAATATGTTTCCATAACCTTACTTGTGGTTGCTGTTGAAAGTTCTTTTTTTTTTTTGAAACACAGTCTCACTCTGTCGCCCAGGCTGGAGTGTAGTGGCACCATTTTGGATCAATGCAACCTCCGTCTCCTGGGTTCAAGTAATTCTTGTGCGTCAACCTCCTGATTAGCCAGAATTATGGGCGCACGCCACTATGCCTGGCTAATTTTTGTCTTTTTAATAGAGGCGGGGTTTCACCATTTTGGCTAGGCTGGTGTCAAACTCCTGATGGCTAGTGATCTGCCCACCTTGGCCTCTCAAAGTGGAGGGATTACAGGCATGAGCCACCGTACCCAGCAGCTACCTCCAGTTTTAAAATGAAATTAATTCTGTGTCAGGCAGAATTAATGGTATACATTTCTACAGCTCCATGAGGCCATGGATGCTATTCGTCTTGCTTATCCATTGTATCCTGGGGGTGAGCATAGTGTGAAATACAAATTATGTACTAAATAAATATTTGTTGAAGGGTGGACAGAAGGACCTCACAGATGCTTTAAAATTCATCAATCCGTGCCCCATTAATTAAGAATATTGCATAATTAAGACATAGTCTAATTGTGTTTTTCCTATTTTATTTATTTATCTTGTATTTATCGTTATTCCCTGCTTCATCTGGGTGAAAAAAAGTGCCAACAAGATAAGTCTATTTCACACTATTCTTTTACTCAACAAATCTTCATTGAGTGCATACTGAGGGATATGCAAAGGATTAGGATATGGAGATAAAATGGGAGGAAAACAGTGCCCAGTGTCTTTCTTCATTGATTGCAGTGTTGAAATGATGTTGGCTAAACCAGTCAATAGAATTTGGAGTCATTTTTAAAATACGTAACAGTGAGCTTTTGCTGCGTAACAAAGCACCCTGAAACTTTCTATATTGAAACAACAACCACTTATTTAATTTGTGATTTTGTGGGTTGGCAATTTGATCTGGGTCATCTGAGTTGTTCTGCTGCTGCCCTGAGTGAGGCTAAGTTAATCACAGTTGGGCTCATTTGTCAACAGGTAAGTTGGCTGGGGACTGGCTGACCATCAACCTGGTGCCTCAGTTCTATTCCAGGTGGCCTGGCCACCGGGACTCACACAGTGTCACTTGTGCCATCCTCTAAGGCTGAAAGAAAGGCATGAGGCCAGCCCAGATCCCAGGTAGAGAAACAGACTCCACCTCTTGATGGAATGAGTTACAAAGTATTGTGATCATTTGTTTAATCAAATATAACATCTTTACCAAAAATGTTTTAAGTTCTATAGCTTACTTTAGTATTCACTTCTATAGAAACTAAGTGTGGTTATTAAAGAGAAAGCTGCCAGGAGTTTTCTTTCACTCACAGTACGCTTTTGCTATTTTGGATTCCTTAATTTAGACAATCTATCTGCCCTCCCCCTAATTTCCCATTAGAGTGATGTCATTATTCATTTTCACCTCCAGGAGATAGGGATGGCTTCATAACAGTACACTCACAAGGGCAGTGCCACTGGCTGGTGGGCAGGTGCCCTGTTTGCCCTGCCTTGTCTTACATTATGCCACATATTCTGCTCGCATTCTAGGTACTGAAATATTAGATGAATTTGTGGGTGGTTCTGAATGTTTCCTTGTGACTCATTTGCAGGATGTTCACCGATCCTTCTTTACACTCTGTGAAGTATGTGGTATGTGTCTGTTGAGGCCTAACACCCATTAGATGCTCCTGCTGTAAATTGGATGCGCCATCCCCGTGAGCTGGTGCCAAGGTGTGAATTAGATAGAGACACTCTCAACTGTTCCTCTGGCCTCTGACTCTGCTCCTGGGTCATCCCGTGGCTGGCCAAGCTCCCAGGTAGCCAGCCTGACCTTGGCTGCCCCAGCATAAGCAGATTCCAAAGTAGATAATGGGGGGAACTCTGTAAGCCCCTGTGCTCCATTTGCAAACTCAGACAAAACACTGTGGCTCCCGGAGACCTGAGCTTCTCCTGCTTCCTCTCCCCAGATATAAATATGCCTTACATAGGGAATGTAGCAGGGAACAGAGGTACTGGGTAGGGCCGGTGAGGAAGGCAAGGAGGCACGTGGCCTGGAGTGGAGAACTAAATCACTCTTGGCTGTCATCCTCCCAAATCATGCTGGAACAAGTTGCACCAAATGGATTTCTCCTCCATGAGGCTATGAGAAATGCAAATTGGCTCCTAAATCCCCTGGCTCATTGATTTAGGTTCATGACAAGCATGGGGTCAGACGGATGGACAGCATGATTAGGGGCAAGTTGATTTTTTTTCAGACCTTGTCAGTGTTGAAGGAAAGAAATCCCTCCTACTGACCAAACTGTACCATGCGTTATGGGGGAGAACTGTCACCTTCATCTTCAGATACATCAAGGCGGTCGCTTACAGTATTGTCCCAAAGTTGCAGTAGGAAATAATCTCAAAAACCATTGTATTAACTATGAGTACATGTTTGTGTATGTGAAAGTTTTCTTTTTTTAATCTTTTTTGGGGCTGGGTGCAGTGGCTCATGCCTATAATTCCAGCACTTTGGGAGGCCAAGATGGGCGGATCAGGAGGTCAAGATATTGAGACCATCCTGGCCAACATGGTGAGACTCTGTCTACTAAAAATACAAAAATTAGCTGGACGTGGGGGTGCACGCCTGTAGTCCCAGCTACTCAGGAGGCTGAGGCAGGAGAATCACTTGAACCCGGGAGGCAGAGGTTACAGCGAACCGAGATTGCACCACTGCATTCCAGCCTGGCAACAGAGCAAGACTCTTGTCTCAAAAAAAAAAAATTCTTTTTTGATGGACACCAAACCCCAATTTGCTTATTTCTACAAAGTGGGAAGGAGACCAAGATTGGGGATGGAACTTCAGCCTTTATCTGTACTATTCTATTTTTAAAAAAGAGAAGAGGAGATTCCTGCATATCTTGTGTAATTAAAAATTATATTTCAGAGAGAAAATGAAGTCACTGATTCTATTATTTATTTCCATATAACCAGACACCTCAAGATTTAGTGACTCAAAACCACACAGGGTATTATTCCTCATGATTCAGTGGGGCGATCAGCTGTGAGCTAGGCCGGAGCTCTGTGGTCCCTCTCCATGTTTTTGCTCTTATCACTCAAGCCAGAGCATCCCTGGAGAATGGTGGCTGGCTTCCAAGGGGACAGGCCACAAGTGCAAGCACATTTTAAGCCTCTCCTGGCCTTGCGCTTGCCACTGTCTCATTGGCCAAAGCAAGTCACACAGCAAAAGTCAGAGTTGGTGTGGGAGGAGGCACACACACAGGTATGAATCCCAAGAAGTGTGGCTGACTGGGAGCCGCCAGCCTGCCAGCCTACCGGAGTCCTTGAGTTATTCCAGACCAGTAACTCTTGGGGATGGGACTTAGGCATGCAATGTGGCATTTGCTGACACTTTCCAACCCTGGTTGAGCTTTCCTAGATCTCAAACTCAAAATGACCAAACTACCCCCATTCCCTTATTTATTTTATATGTGGATTTTTGCTTTTTCATTATCTTTCTTTTTCTCTTTTTGTCTCCATCATCCAGTATGGGGGCTAGGGTGGCTCATGATACCCCCCGCCATTACTTTCTTTTGCATTGCTCCCTGCACTGTCCCATCGGGAAAACAGTGAGGGCCTCCAGAATCACAACTGTGACTTCAGCAGCTTGCAAGGACTCGATGTAAGAGACGAAATGGACTTCCAGGGCTCCTATTGACATATATGGCTCTCAGTTATTCAGTTTCTATTTAGCGTCATATACCAGACAGTGCAGTCTTACGTTAAAACTGTATTCTCCAGAGTTGACAGTACGGCTCTGAACACAGATACGCAGCTTCAAATCCCAGTTTCATAGGGCCGGCCGCGGTGGATCACGTCTGTATTCCCAGCACTTTGGGAGGCTGAAGTGCATGGATCACTTTAGGCCAGCAGTTCAAGAGCAGCCTGGCCAACATGGTGAAGCCCCGTCTCTATTAAAAATACAAAAATTAGCTGGACATGGTGTCCGGCTGTAATCCCAGCTACTCAGGAGGCAGAGGCAGGAGAATCGCTCGAACCCTGGAGGCGGAAGCTGCAGTGAGCCCAGATCGCACCACTGCACTCCAGTCTGGGCGACAGAGCAAGACTCCATATCAAAACAAAACAAATCTCGGCTTTGTGCTGTGTAACCTTTGGAAAGTTTCCTCATTGGATGGTTGTGATGATTAGCCTATACACAACCCACTGTTGTGTTGTTGCAACTGCTGTTATGCTATTATTGTCACCTGTACCTTGTTGCTTACTTCTCACAATGACTTCATGCTGTAGATATTAACTCTTATTGTCCCTGTAAGGAATGCGAGGCACAGAGAATTTGGGTAATGTATCCAATGCTACCCGACTAATAAATGATAAGCTCAGGACTCAAACCCATGTCTCTCTGTCTTAAAAGCTGTGCACTCAATCACTGCATTATGTCTTACTCAGGTTTACAGCACCTCAAACAAGGCAGGTTCAGGTAGGTAATTCTTACTTAGTTTTCTACCAATAGTTATTTGATCATTAAAAAAAATCCCATTTAACAAGAACTACCCCCATGATCAATACCTATCCACACTGAATCTTTAATGCTCTGTCTTATCAAATTAGCGGCTTCCACCACAACTCAGGGTGGAAATCAATGTTCCCTTGACCTTATACACACACCAACTTGCAAATACTCATGCCTCAGGTCTTCAGTGGCTTGTGGGTGATGGGAACTACTCAGACTCGCCCAGTCCAGAGAGAAGATAGGTCCGGACGTGCCACGCCACAGCTGGTCCGGCAGGGGCAGCCTCTCCACTCCTACGTGGGGCCCTTCCTTCCCAGTGCCCCTGGGCTCACAGACATAGCCAGCCAGCCAGCGTCTGGTCTCCAATCCTAAGAACATGGCACCTCTCAGCCTTCAGGTTCTTCTGCTTCTAAACTCTCCTCTTTGCAGCGCTTTTCACAAATACTGAGTTAGCCGCAGAGGTCCCCAGCCCTACGCAGGTGAGACTGAGCCTTTGCCAAATATGTAAGTTTCTACCCTAGTCAGTGTGCTTTCCCCCAGTGCTCACGTTCCATTCCAGCCGAGCCTCCTGCTCTGTTATTCAGTCCTGTCCCCACCTCTGCTTCTCTGTTGATGCCGTTCCCCACTCTTTCCTTTTGTGCCCACTTGGAGTCTACTCATCTTTCTTGCCTAGTTAAAGCTCCACTGTGAAACATTCCAGGAGAGTCTAGCCCTTTTCGTTAAAAAACAAAAAAAACAAAAAACCTCTTCTACACTCATTCTTCTAGAGCCTAAAGAACATGATGTAGCACCTAATTGTCTATTACCTTGTATCATCTTCCTTTATGTGCTGTGGCATCTCCCTAGGCAGAAAGCAAGATCCTCAATTTCCAAAAATTATATTATGCCCTCTCTTATCATCCCCGTAAAAATGATAATAGGCAGCATTTATTCAATGCGTATTATGGTCCAGATAATGTTTGGAACAACTTACAAGTGTTATCTTGTTTAATCCTTGCAGCCATCTTATAAGGTGACTGTTGTTAATACCTCTGTTTTTTAGATGAAGAACTGAGGTCGTGAGGTCATGAAACTGACACAGGGTCCTCTGGCTGGCAAGGAATGGAGCCAGCATTCAGATCCCGGTGGTCTGACTTCAGAGGCCCTGCTCTTGGCCACTAGGCCATTGTGCCTCCCACAGCGGGACACAGAGTTGTTGTACGGTCCATACCTGCTGCAGAGTTGTCCCCTAAAGCATAAACTGTCTCTGACACCTCTGTGGAGTGGCCACATGATGAGAGGTCATCTGCCTTAGTTATCTATTCCTGCCTAACAAGTTACCCCAAGACTCAGTGGCTTGAAACAACATTTACCATCTTAGCTTCTATACAGAGCAGGAATCTGGGCACAGCTTAGCTCGGGTCTAACCCTGTAACCAGAACCAGATCTGCCCCGTTGATTTGCACATACTGAGGAGCCTTTCTCTTGAGCCACAGACACCTTCAACTAGGGGCAGAAAAGGCAGGTGCACGGAACTTTTTGGCTGCTCCCTCTTCCTAAACAGGGGCACTAAAGAGAGGATGGCTGCCGTCATCTCAAGGCTTGAATGGGGAAGGACATGCTTCTGAACTCACTCACGGGGTTGTTGGCAAGATTCAGCTCCTCCTGGGTTCTCGGCCAGAGGCTGCTCTCGGTTTCCTGCCATGTAGCCACTTCACGGTGCAGCTCGCATCAGAGCCAAGTGATAGAGAAGAGAGCATGAGAGGCCACTGTCCTTTGTGACCTAATCCCGCAGGTGACTCACCATCACTTTTGCCATATTCTGTTCATTAGAGATGAGTCACTAGGTGCAGCCCACACACGAGAGTGCGGATGTCAGCCAGTGGACAGCGCTGGGCCATTTCAGGAGCTGCCTACCACGAATCCATACAAAGCAGTGCCTCCTGAAGAAGCTCCTAAGCTGGTACTTGACGGATACAGAAGAGTTGGCCCAGGTTCATGCCTAGGGCAGGGATGCCAGGCAGAGGGAGGAAATGATGGGAGGACCTGGAAGGAGCAGGGCGTGTTCACGAAGCAGCAAAATGGTCCCTGAGAGGAGAGGGGAAGGGCCACGGGGAAAGATCCAGACGTAGCTGGGTGGGCCCAGGGTTCCTCTCCTTCTCCTGAGAGCAGTGTGAAGTCCCTGAAGGATTGACGAGTGGGCATGGAAAATGGGTTGGAGCAGACCAGCCTAGAAGAGGGAAATGGGCCATTCCAGATGGAACGGAAGGGATGTGAGGAGTCTGAGAGAGATGATCATCCCTACTGCTATGTCATTCCCATGTTGGCTAGGGTGAGACGGCACAGTCTGGCCTAATTCCGATTGGCTATTTTAAAGGGAGCAGGGGTATAAGCCAGCGTGGCAGGGTGTGCAGTTTGGTGGGAAGGACGGTTATAGGCAGGTCAGAGCAGGTAAGCAGAGCTCAAAGCAGGTGACAAGGGCATGTGCCCAGGGCAGGTGACCAGCATGAATCAGGACAGAGCAGGGGACTGGGGGAACAGATGTGAACTACTGATTAGAACTGGTGGAAGAGGTTGTTTCTGTGAAGAGGAATCCACTCAACCCATGCACCTCCTGACACAGGCCACAGTTCAGACTCTGACAACCCAAAAATTGCTGCCACGTGCAGCCTGAACCCTACCAGTCTGCTGTCTGCTGGTCCAATGGGAACCTATCATTGCAGGTTCCTTTTAGAACCTGGAGGAACAGGGTTACAGGGTAAGCCCTTTAGGTTTCTGGCAAAACCACCCCGGCATTGAAGTAGGTTGTCTGTAATAGGGCCCAGCGTGCCTCCAGGGGCCTCTCGCTCTCTCTGTCTCTCTCTTTCTCTCTCTCCCGTTAGCTATAGTGAACCCCAAGTTTCTCTTCAAAGAATCAGTATGTCAGTGGGTTCAGCGCTCCTGTTAATTCTCTATTTTAAAGTTTAACTTCCTTGTAGTTTCAGTAAACAACCTTTTCCACCAGTTCTAATCAGTAGTTCACATCTGTTCCCCCAGTCCCCTGCTCTGTCCTGATTCATGCTGGTCACCTGCCCTGGTCACATGCCCTTGTCACCTGCTTTGAGCCCTGCTTACCTGCTCTGACCTGCCTATAACCGTCCTTCCCACCAAACTGCCCACCCTGCCACGCCGGCTCATACCCCTGCTCCCTTTAAAAGAGCGAATCGGAATTAGGCCAGACTGTGCCGTCTCACCCTAGCCAACAGGGGAACGACACAGCAGTAGGGATGATCCCCGTCAGGCATAAGTACCCCTTCCCCTCCTTGTCCAGGTGTGTGCTTGCCATTGCTCCAGCTGTGAGCTGCACCCTTCTATAGAAGTAAATTTCCTTGCTGAGGAAATTTATATTCCAGTGCTACTTCTGTTGCAGCATTGAAAATTCTGCTGGTAACACTCTCAATTCTGGAAGGCTCCGGCCTTCCCTCTGCTCTTCTTACTTGTCACCTCACTTGTCCTATGCTACTTCTGTCACCATTTGTTTGCTCCCCAAAGCCTTTACCATTGCTTCTCCATGCTCCTGTTTTCTCTCTTAATGTTTATTATTTTTGGTAATTCATTAATTTCATTTTAACCTTCTTCCCAGATGCAAATCTGCTTATGCATTTTGTGCCCGGAATTTTCAATTGAGTGACAAGTATTCTCACTGGAGTTTTGTGGCGGGGGGTATTATTATTAAGATCTATTATCTTAGTTTGAGTTTTCCCAGAAATAGAACCTGAGACCCCCCCAAAATTGAGAAATCATCTATTTGGAAGGTGAAGTGCTAGTAGAGGAGTGGGGAGAAGGAAAGAGGGGAAGGAAAGAAGCCCATAAAATGTGTATTATCAAGCACATTTGCACTATGGCCAGTTGGAGCTGAGCCCTGCTGGGTAAGTTTGGGAGATGGTGTGGGACACGCACTTGGAGTTGTCCCACCCGAAGGAGGAGGAAATCCCAGTGTGTCTTTAACCAGAGACAGACTTCCCACCCTGTTAGCTCTTGGCCACCTCCCAGCAGAGGCCTAGTGGACTCCCATATCCAGGAAAAAAAAAAAGCCCACGGCTGGTGAACCTCATAGGTGTTTGCAGCAAACAGCCTTCATGTATAGGGTTAGAGCTGAGTGAAACCGAACAACATCTAATGATAATATTAATAGCTACAAATACTTGCAGGTAATTAGTCTACTTCATCCCCATGGAAATGCTGGCTCCATCCTTGACACAAGAAGGTGCTCAGCACATGTTAATTAAACTTGTTAGCATCACCATTGTATTGTCCAAGGTCACTCGGCTTGTAAGTGTCGGAGATGGGACTCCCACCAGATGATCTGGTGCAAAGTCCATTGGCCTTTAGTGTGTAGAGCAAGGAATGTGTCACTGCAGCGAGGGATCCCAACTCAGCGTGGGGACAAGTCGAAGACAAAGCTGGAGCTGGTATAACAGAGCACCGACTTCGCCAACATCACTATCTTGCTCTAGGTCAGTCCAATTAGCAGGGTTTGTCTGATAAAATTATGAAGACGAAAACCCCAGAATGACCCCTGGGGCTCTACATGAGATTGCAGGAAGAGCAAATGAGGGTGATACAAAGTGCATGCCAGCTGTCTCCATCGGGCCAGCAGGACCAGACTGAAAAGCAATCAATTAGGTCCCATCTTGTGTTTGTTTCTGGAGACCCTCCCGTCTTGTGTTTGTTTCTGGAGACCCAAGTAGCTTATCCAGTGGGTTGGCATTGGTCGGCGGGGGGATGTATCCACCATTCAGAAAGTGCCTATTCAACTAAAACCTGGTTGGTTTCTTGGCTGTGTTATTCTTGGCCTGGATCTCTTCCTTAATTCGAAAGCCTTGATGTTATTTCAGACATGTGGGACTCTGGGATGAATGCTAAGCAGAACGGAAAGTGTGCAATGGAAGGATTGCTGGAGCAGCGGCGTGAATGCAGGGGAGGAAAATCCCTGGACTTGGGAAGGACAGTGGCTCCAGGCTCAGCTCTCTCAGTAAGGAGCCAGGTGACCCTGAGTAACAGAAAAGGAGGGGAGCAAACCTAGCAACAGATGCTCCTACTATGCTTCATGCCTGTCCTTGGTACTGTCGCGCTCTGTTGTAACTGATCAGCAGCACAGCCCTGGAAAGTAGGCGTTATGGTCACCTTTGTACATAGTCTGAGATGTGAAGCGACTTGCCCAAGGTCACCCAGATATAAAGCAGAGGGAGCATTTGAACTCAATGCTGCCTGACTCCAAGGTCCTTGATCTGTCCTCCCTGCTGTGCCTCAGTTTCCTTATGTCCTTTATAGGACCCTGTATCATAGAAAGTGCCTTTTCTAAAGTGTAATTTCTTGTATGTGACGTTGAGGATTGGATGAACAAGACCACCCCAGCTTCTGCCCTGCTCTTCTGTGCTCCTGATTAGGAAGAGGTAGCCTAAAAGCTCCGTGGCACCTGCCTTTTCTGCCTCTAGTTGAAGGAGGCTGTGGCTCAAGAGAAGGACTCCTTGGTATGTGCTAATCAGTGGGACAGGATCTGGTTCTGGTTACAGGGTTAGAAAAAACCCAAATGGAATTTTTAAAGCCAGGTTTCCTTTTATTATTATTATTCATGTCAGGAGTCCACTGGGAAAATCTTTATCTGCATTAAAACATACATAAGAAGAGGAGAGACGAAAAGGCAGAAAAGAGTGTATCCTACAAAGCGTTTCTTTGAGGCCAGTTCTGTTCCTCTGTAAAGTTCTTTGCTGTGCTCACCACAAAGATGGAATCTGGGTTCAAGGTTGAATGGAAGCCGGCTCCTAATGGAACACGCATCCCCTCAACACACCTCTAGGAGATTAGCCCGTCATTAAATATTTGTAGGATAACAGGAGAAGCCTAATTTAGTTTTTGTTTCTTTCTCTCTGTGGTTTAATCACAGATGAAAGAGACTAATAGCACTGCAGAGCTTTCTGGTGATCAAAGGCCAATCAATCCTCTTTGTGGAGTAATTAACTATTTGCTAAACTTGCAGAATTGATTTCCATTTAGGGCTAAGAGAGAGGGTTTTAAATGAAGACCGATTCACCAGGCGAGAGGAGGGAATCTCGGGGCTGATGCCAGGAGATACTCAGGGTGATGAATTGGAATCTGCTAATTAGAGTCTGAAAAATACAGCCAGAATCTGACCCTATTCAGGGGTACTTTAGGGGAAGGACAGGCAGGAAGAAGGGTGGATAAGGTCACTGTCTCTGGCTGCCAGGCAGCTGTGCACACTGGAAGTGGGAAAATCCTTGCCATCCTGATTGGGGTAGAAAGAGCTTGACTGCAGCAGACCCTGGACCAGGGGGAGCTCAAATGCACATGGTCCAGAGGCCATGCTGGAGTCTGCAGGTAACGGGCTGTGGAAGGGAGACTTTGTGAAATGAGGACACCCCTACAGGGATGCCCCCCCAGCACAGAGCTGGGCACCCCAGTCATTGTGCATGCCTGAGATTCTACTCGGGCACTTAAAACTTGCATTTGCAACCAGTTAAGCATTTGGATCCTGTTGGTGTCTATACAGATGCTCTGAGAATCTGAGCAGATGAATACACTCGGGACCTTGAATTTCAAGTTCCTGCCAGCTTCAAACTATAAAAACTTGAGACAACCTCATAACGCCTCTGCCTAGGGATGCCAGATGAAGCACAAGATACCAGTTCAGTTTGAATTTCAGATAAATGAATACATTTTTTTTTTTTAGTATAAGAATGTCCTAAGTGATTTGTAGTTTTAGTGTAAGTGTGTGCCAGATGATTTGGGGTTTCTTTGGAATTCAGATTGAACTGGGTGTCCTGTATTTTTATTTGCTAAATCCCACAGCGTTACTCTGCTTAGATTTTGGTCCCATACTGACTGAGTTACAACCTCTCTGAGCCTCAGTTTCCTTCTCTCTGAATGAGATGCATAGTAATAACTGATTGCTTCATTATGAATATTAAAAGAAATAAGTGAATGTGAAATGCTTCATCCAGTGCAGTGTGTGGCGTATTTTATGCTCTCCATAAATGTTACCTGTCATTATAGTGAACACTATTTATTTGATAAATAAGAATAACAGTGTTAAGTATTAACAATGCATCTCTCTTTTTCTTATCTTCTGTTCTTGATGCCAAGCCTCCTCCTTCCTTTTTCCTCCTGCCTCTTTTTCTCCTGCTTCCTTTTGTTTTTCACCATAATCAGGGTCTGTACTAACACCATTCCTGTGCTTTTACAAACAGCCATGTCTCCATCCACTTTCCTCTCTACAGAGAGGCAGATGGCCACGTGGCCATGAGCTGGCTCAAAGCCCCAAATCTGTGATCTCAGCCATGCTCTTTCGCCTCTCTGTGCCTTGGTTTCCTCAGATGAAATGGCAGTGATGTTCCATGTCAGAGTAAGCAAACTAATAGAAGCAGAGAAATAGTATTCAGCACATTATCAATATTATTGGTAATAACACTTATGTGTTAGTTTGGGCTTCTTCAGAAAGGATCTAGTGCATTTTCATTTCGCTGGAGCCAAGCAGGATCCTGGGTCAACCCAAGGGAGTGAATAAATGGATGTGAGTCCTCGCGTTGGTGTTCACAGTTCTGCTGTGGCCAGAACTGAGTGAAAACCAAAACATCTTTTGTGAAAGGAGCCCGTGGATGGTTTTAGTGTTTTACAACAAATGGAAATATTTTTCTTGTCTCTTGCAGACCGGTTCTAACTGTGTCTGACCATGTGCCTGAGCAGACCTTCCCAGCTGGTCAGTTGTGATTGAAGAGTGTTTCTTGAGAACTTAGATAATCAATTTCCCTGACAGCCACTGCCTCCATGAACTCACCGCCACTGTTTGTGTGGATTCCCCCTGGAACTAGGGCAGGGCAGACAGGGACATGGCTTCGTTTCCTGCCCCACATCTCCCCGTCAGCAACTCTCCGCCCCTGGACCATGAGGCTTCTGGTCAGGCACACACGCAGACTTGGCACCCCGGCCCTGAACCAAGCCAACTGAGGGAGGCCAGGCTGGAAAGCACTGCTGATTGATCAGCAGGCTGAGGATTTCACAGCAAATGCAGTCCCAGATGAAGAAAAGATTCAGGAAGGCTGTTTCTTTTGGACACCCCTTGTACTACCCTGTAAGTGGCTGATTGCATCCCTTACTTAAAGCTTCTTGTGTCCCAGCTGCAGTTCCAACAGTTTGATGAATATTGAAGCCTGGGCAATATAGAAAGACCCCATCACTACCAAAAAGAAAATGTTTTTAATTAACCAGGTATGGTGGCAGTGCCTGTAGTCCCAGGTATTCAAGAGGCTGGGATGAGAGGATTGCTTGAAGCCACCTGGAGGCAGAGATTGCAGTGAGTTGATCTTGCCACTGGCCTCCAGCCTGGGTGACACAGCGAGACCTTGTCTCAAAAAAAAAAAAAAAAAAAAAGGAGAGAAACCAAAGGCTTAGCAAACACTGACTCAGTTTATTTTTGTCATAGCCACATGCTACAGGAGCTGTTACTATCCTCATTTCAAAGATAAAGAAATTCAGTCCAGGAACAGAGAGGTTAAGCTATTGCCCATGCTTACCCAGCTATTTGATGGTCCTTTTGTCATTAAAAATCACTTTAATTCAACTCCACACAGAGTTGCTGAGTACTGCTTTAGGCAGTGCAGTACACTGGGGTGTCAGGAGGGCGAGGATGCCTCAGACCTCACTCCTGCCCTCTCTGCGGATGAGAGGCATGAGCTAAAAGGCTGTGTATAAGACAGAACCCATATGGCGATGCTCCAGACTGAGAGAAATATGTAAGTTTCGCTAAGTCTGAAGGGAAGCGATGAATCGAAAGGAAAATTGTGGTCTTTGAGGCTTGCCAGTATTCCTGCATCCAGGGAGAAGGTATTTTATTTGGATATCCTGGAAATGGTATACAAGTTCTCATACTCCTTTTATTGGATCTCCCAGCTTTGGGAACCCATTGACATTTACATAGTTTTATAATGTTCAGCTGAAAGTTTGAAGGTCATACTACATTTGATAGACAAGGATCTGGACCAAAGGCTTTGAGTGACAGTGTTTTGGGGGAGTGAACTATGCTGGTCACTATGGAGGTTACCCCCATGGACCCGCCCCCTCCCCGCCAGAAGGCTGGAGAACACAGAGGTAACGGGAACGGTACTGCTGAGAAGGCTTTGAAGAAAGGAAGAGGTTAAACATTGAAGCATCTTAAAAGGATTCCATTTGATTCTTTATCGTAAATTGAATTCACCTATCAAACAGCCAGGACTTGATATTCATTGGCACATGGGACCAAGGCCTCTAACCACTCCTTGTAAACAGGGGCAAGACAATGCCCACTTAAGACGAAGCTGTGCGAAATCCCCGTCGCTCTTTAAATTATTTAGGATGCGGGGAGAAAAGCGGCTGGGGGGAAAGAAATGAGTTCCCAAGTGATGTTTGGAGAAGGCCCCTCTGCACAGCTGGCCCCTCTCCCAGGCTGACCATCAGCGTTTAAATGCAGGGGCCGCCGTGAACTGACTCACTGCTGGATAATTACGTTAGGGACCAATCCGGCCTGTTGAAAATCAATTCTGTTGGACCAGTGTGTTTGTTCGGAAAGCCACTCAGCCAATTCAGGAGTATATTAGGTAGCAGGCCCAGTGCGGTGACCTCTTCCGGATTGGGGTTGACACTTGAACGAAGGCGTTTGTCCAGTTAAAGGACAGTACTAGCAGCAGGCTCTTATCTTCTCTAAATTGGATTACTCAGATCTGCTTGTTCTCTTTAAAGGTAGCTACTCTTGGGTTTTTTTCCCCTCTCTTTCTATCCGTCTGAGATGGTTACCTGGTGATTGCTGTTTAACTTGCCATCCTTGCGTATTCTCGGACAGTTAACGCCAAATGCCACCAGTGTCACTTCCCTTTCCTATGCAGGGAAGGTCATCGGATGCTGACACCTCCATTTTTCAGGTCACTGGTTGGACCGGCGCATGGGTTTGGATCCGGATGAGCTGGCCCGCATGCTCACTTGAGGAGCTTGTGATATGCTTTTCCAGGAAGCAGCACTCAAGCTCTGGGATTGCACGGACTTGCCTGCACACATGCTACTTCCCTGCAAAGAGATTTCTCCCAAGGGACCATCTTTGGCTGGCAGACTCTCAAAGCTGCTCACCAGCCAGTGTCCCTTGAGTAGGAGTGCTGCTAGTCACCAGGACCATGAACAGCAGCTGATCATCTCCAGTCTTCTGGAACATTCTAGCACTCCACCAAAGGGTCAGGATGCAGGAGAAATGATGAGTGAAACAGGAGCCTATATGAGAAGCCCGAGAAATCCCACATAGGGCCAACTCTCCCCGTTGAATCTTGACTACCTGAAGCTCAACAACTGCCTTCACCACACCCGACATTGTATAGGGTGTCAAGGAGACATTCAGAAGTCCAGAGAATCCCGAGTACCACCTCCTGGAAGAATCCAGGAATGATGTTTCTTTTAAGGACACATAAAATGAACCACTCCACACATCCATTTGCTTTGACAGCTGAAGATTTCACTGTGATAAAAGTAGGACCATGCTTACTGTCAGCAGTTTACATTTCACATCCCAAACCCTGTCAGCCAATTAGACTGCAAGATGGAATGACCACATTTTCTAATGAGGCTATCATCAGGCTGCTCCCCCACCCAGAAAGAGCAGATATTCTTGTTCAGAATGGAGAAGGTAATCATCAGGGAAAAGGGGTGGAAAAAATCAGATGTGATTTCAGTGCAGCTTGCTATAGGTTCTTTATAAGTGAAATCTAGGCTGATGAAGACTCAGCATCCCTCCTCAAACTGTTTTGTTTAAAAGAAGGCAGATTTCTCTGTGTGGAGCAATGCAACTTTCCCTACACAAGGAAAAAGGCTTCTGCCTTTCGAGTTCTTTATTTCAGAATAAAGAACTGGAAAGGCAAAAGCCATGGATATCAGGCCTGAGTTCTCAAGGATCCATGGAAAGGGGAGAAAAGGAGAAGTGGGGAGAAAAGGGAAGGGAGGGAAGAAGAAGGGGAATACAGAAGAGAGGAGGGGGGAAGAAAGGAAAAGAGGGAGGGAGCAAGGAAGGGAGGAAAGAGGGAAGAAAGAAGGAAGACAGAAAAGGAGGAAGAGAGGGAAGGAGGGAGGGAAGGAAGGATGGAAAGAGGGAAAGAGACAGCTGTCTACCCAAGCTTCCTCACTTACAAAAACTGACTGAAAACATCTATACTCCTTATCTCTTGAAATGATTGTGAAAATTAAACAAGATCACCCCAATGAAAGATACAGTTACAATCACCTTTTATTAACACAACTGCCAATAACACCTAGGAGCGCGCACTAAACACTGTGTGGGACCTCACGAATCCTGTGTGAGGCTGGTGACTGTGCACTGGGCTAGAGGTAATTCTGATCAGTTAGTTCTCCAGCTCGGTGTCAGGATTCCAGTGTGACTCCAGGGGGAGGAGCTGAGGACGGTGTGCGACGAGCAGCTGGGGGAATTCTCAGGGAATGTTGCCTTCCAAGTCTTTGCCCTGCGTCCTTTCTAGATATTAAGATTTTGATACCTTTTCTGTGGCAAAACAAAAGTCTAGAGGTACTAGGAAGCCACAAGAGCTCCCTTGGGAGATCCTTGGGTGGGAAGGTGTGAAAAATACTCCTTGGGAATCTCTTTTGCTTTGGCCTATGTTATTAACTGATGATCCAAAAAGAAGGCTGAGATACACAAGATCCTGTGGAGACCCCTCAGGCCTCCAGGATAATTAAACCATCCCCATTCTTGCTTCAAATTCTTTTAAAAGTATATTTTCCCACTGTGTTTAATAAGTCATCAATTTCCACCAAAGTACTGAAATGCCACAAGACGGTATCTGATTCGCTACATATGCACATAAGCCTTGCCTCCAATGAATGAGAAGTCCCTGGGCTTCGGGCAGCTGAATTTGCCCTAGACTTATCTTGGTGAGGGCCTGTCATCCACAAGGAACTTTCCCATCTTGAACTGGGAATGCAGGTCCCACAAGAGCCTCCCAGATGAGCACCAAGGGTTCAATGCAAGGAACATATGAGTGTGTTGCTCATGCCAACTGGGCTTGTGTGGCTAATGGCACTGTGTGCAGAAAATAACACCCACGAAGATCAGTCTGTCCTCTGAACGCTGGACTCTCAAAGTCAACGACAAAGCTCTCCAGGTGAAGCCCGTCAGTAGAAACGCCTGTGAAACATCAAACACAGCTTCAAGTGGAAGGTGACTGAGAGTGAAACTTTAAAGATGAATCAGAAGGCCAAATTGAACGGAATTCTTTCAGGGTCTGAAGAGGATGGAGGCTGGGGTTGGGGGGAGGAGGGGGGCAGATGACCCACCCCAAGGGTGAAGGACCCTTGCCAGAGAGGTGACGAACAACCCATCGCTGGGAGACTCAGTGGAGCTGCTCCCAGTTGCGTGGAAGATTCGAACAATGCTAGACTTTTCCTCAGGACCTGTTTTCTCACCAGTGTCAAGTAAACTTGGAGTAGCCGAGTGCTTGGGATGTAATTATATGGAATATGTCTTGGTGGCCAGCAGAAAATAAACTGTGGCTTTGGCTGGTTGGAGGCAGTTTCCTTTTAAGCAGTCTGCCTGCCCAAGTTCAAGAAGATTAGTAAACAGAGATGGAGAGAACTTGTTTATAGTGAGAATGAAGCAGGCCACACGGTTCCTTTAAAAGGTATTTGTGAAGCTGTGTTTTTCCCCCTTAACCAGTCAACTGCCTAAGGAACAAGCTGGATATTCTGCCTGCTTTTTAAGAAAATACTTAAATATCAAAAGTTTTCACTCTTTCTGTGTGTACAAAATATCAGCTTCAAGCCCAAAGGGAATCAGAGTTCTTGCTTAGCATACAAAGGCTTATGAGTTTTATAGTGTTCAGGACTTTAATCTACAAAGTATAATTTAATCCTCTTTGAGCTATCTGCACCATGGAGCCCTGGTTGTAAATAAACCATATGGGTGGTGGATGCAGCCACAGCTGCCTGCCTCCATCACTCACCCTTAGTAAATATTTCTGCAAAACAGATGAAATTAACTACTGTAACAGACAAATAGAGAGTGTAGTTCTCAGAGCAAATGTGTTACCACGGCAGTCATGCTTAAACACAACTGATAGCTTCAAGTCAAGCCTCAGCCACCTGACAATACCAATGACTTTCTCCCTCACTGAGCCTTGCAGCTTCTGGTCGCTGGTATCTACCTCTGAGAAAGGTGAGGACGGTGCAGAGACACCCACTGGGCGAGGAGGTTATGCGTGAGGAACAGGCTGCCTCCCTGATGCCCCAGATGGAGCAGATGCTGATATCGTAAAGTGTGTTGCCAGGACTGGGTATCCCAGCAAAGCTGTGGACACCATTGTGGGCTGCAGGAATACCTGGCACAGGGCATCCAGGCCTGGAAAGCAGATAGGAATGAAGCCAAGAAAAGGCAACAATTCCCTCCGGGCTGAGGGTGCTCCCAGTAAAAAGAATGGTTGTCATTGTGGGTCCTGCTGTATCAGGAGGTAGACTCAGATGGAAGAAGTTTGTTTGGGATGACATGAATTGGGGACTTAACCATAAACAGACTTTGCAGTCATTTGAAAGAGCAAATATTTATTTAAGTGTGTGTCTTCTCTATGGCTCTGGCATCACAGAGACCTAGATTTGAATCTGAGTTCAGGCACCCAGCCGTTCCAGGATCCTGTGCTGGTTATTTTATGGCTCTGAGCTTCAGTTTCTGCCCCTTGCAACATAGGAATGGTCGTCCCTCCTTATGGTGGACATGAGGAATAATTGGAATCATCGTCATTATCATCATTGTTAAATGAAATAATAAGGATAATTACGGCAATGGTAAATAGCTTGGTGTTTGGGAGGAGAGAAGTCTCCCCTTCTGCCTTAGGCTCATTAGGTCATAGGTCTCTGGCTAGATCTGTGGTCCTCATTCTCAGTGTCTAAAGCACATGGCAGGCTGCGCACAGTGGCTCACACCTGCAATCCCAGCACTCTGGGAGGCTGAGATGGGCAGATCATCAGGAGTTCGAGACCAGCCTGGCCAACATGGTGAAACCAAATCTCTACAAAAATTAGCTGGGTGTAGTGGTGCATACCTGTAGTCCCAGCTACTCCAGTGGCTGAGGCACAAGAATCGCTTGAACCTGGGAGGTGGAGGTTGCAGTGAGCCGAGATCACACCTCTGCACTGCAGTCTGGGTGACAGAACGAGACTCTGTCTTATAAATACATAAGTAAATAAATAAAATGCATGAGAACTCGGGGTGACCCATTCCATAGCTGTTTCAGCCAACCAGTGATTCCTCTTCACCTCAGATATCACAGGGCTGGGCTGAGTGGCCGGAAGCTGCCTGCCCAGACAAAGGGGGCCCTGTGCATCCAGTGGTGGCAAGAGGACAGACGATGGGAGAGCCCAGAGTGTTAAACAGGTGTGTGAGGCTTTCAAAAACAAGCTATCAGGGGTCTAGGAGGGACAGATGTTTCCCGAATGCTGGCAAGGTTCCAAAAGGCAGGCAGAGGGTGTATCTGTTGGCTCATTACACTTGCTCTGGGCATCCTAATATGATGCTGAGATGCGGATGATTCGACTGGGGGCCTCTCAGCACTTGCAGCCAGAAGAGGGGCTGATCATAAGGTGTGGGGTCCCTAAGCCTTTAGGGGAAGAACCCAAGGGTGAGAAGGGTCTCAGACAGAGGGACAGCTCTCTCATTCTGGCCTGGGAGCCCTCCCCAAGGAATAATACACAGCTCAGAAGGGGCTGAATAGAGAATCCCAGCATCTTTATGGCTCAGTTTTACAACCCAGAACCAAGATGTTCTAAATCCTGGCCACGGCTTAGTTGGGAACCCATCTGTGCCTTAGGGAATCAGGGCCCTAGGCTGGAGTCACTGAGCACCACAGCCCTTCAGGGCAGCTTTCCGGACTTCTCACTCACAGATCAGCGTCATGCTGAAAATAGCTGGGGATCAGCCATCCCATTACTGGGATGCATATATACCCAAAGGGATGGAAATCATCCTATTAGGAAGACACATGCAACCGTATGTTCATTGCAGCACCACTCACAATAGCAGAGACATGGAATCAACCCAAATGCCCATCAATAATAGAGCAGATAAAGAAAATATGGTACATAGACACCATAGAATACGATGCAGCTATAAAAAGGAAGGAGATCATGTCCTTTGCAGGGAGGTGGATGGAGCTGGAAGCCATTATCCTCAGCAAACTAACACAGGAACAGAAAAGCAAACACTGCATGTTCTCACTTATAACTGGGAGCTGACAGTGAGAACACATGGACACAGGGAGGGGAACAACACACACTGGGGCCTGTTGGAGGGTGGGTGGGGGAGGAGAGAGCATTAGGAAAAATAATGCATGCTGGGCTTAATACATGGGTGATGGGTTGATAAGAGCAGCAAACCATCATTGCCCCATGTTTACCTGTGTAACAGACCTGCACGTCCTGCACGCATACCCTGAAACTTAAAAACTAAAATTAAAAAATAATGTAATACTTTTATTGTCTGAAAATAAAAGAAAATCGCTGTGTCTAATTGGATAGTATTTCTACATAAAAAGGACTTAAATCCAGGGCTAAGAAAAAAATGCTGTGAACTAGGAAAAGATTTTGCTCCAAACCATTCACGTTCAACCCAGCTGAGTAAGGCTGAGGAGTCCCACGAACAGGACAAGGGATACAGGGCAAGTTGGTGCAGCTTGTAAAACAAAGACCCAAGGGACCCAAGTGCTCTCTGCAGCTCCCCAGGTTCCCAAGCAAGTGGCAAAACTGAGATGTAGGCTAGGCACGGTGGCTCATGCCTGTAATCCCAACACTTTGGGAGGCCAAGGCGGGCAGATCGTGAGGTCAGGAGTTTGAGACCAGCCTGACCAACATAACGAAACCCCGTCTCTTCTAAAAATACAAAAATTAGCTGGGCATGGTGGCAGGCACCTGTAATCCCGGCTACTCACAAGGCTGAGGCTGGAGAATTGCTTGAACCCGGCAGGCAGAGGTTGTAGTGAGCCAAGATTGCGACACTGCACTCCAGCCTGTGTGACAGAGTGAGACTCCCTCTTAAAAAAAAAAGTTACAAAAAGCAGCAAGCATAGTAGAAAAATCTCTGCCACACACTTCATCCAGCTTCCCCAGCAGTTTACGTTTTGCCCCCCATCCCCTGATCATTCACGTCTTTACTCCTCTTCCCCACCACCCGTTCTCTCTCTTTTTCTCTCTGTAGATATGTAATTTTTCTCAATCATTTGAGAATAAATTGCTGGCTTTGTGCTTTTTTATCCCTAAACACGTCGGTGTATGTTTCCCAAGAACAAGAACACTGTTTTCCCTAATCACAGCACAATTACCTAAATTAGAAAATTGAACATTTATACAATACCATCAATTAATCCACAGTCCAAATTCAAATTTTTTCCATTCTTCCAGTCATGAGCTTTATCCAGAAACACATATTGCCTTTCGTTGTCACATCTCTCTAGTTTCTTTCAAACCAGGACGATTCCTCATTCTTTATCTTCACCGTTCTTTTGCTTTCTTTAACCTTGACATTTTTGAAGAGTACAGACCATTTGTTTTGTAGAAGGTGACTCAATTTGGGTTGGTCTGATGTTTCCTCATGATTAGATCCAGGTGATGAATTTTTGGCAGAAACACCCCAGAAGTGATGCTGTGTCTTCTTCAGTGCCTCAAGTCAGAGGATTTGATTTTGGGTCAGTGCCATTATTCGTGATGTTATCTTTGATGACTTGGCTAAGGTGATATGTGCCAGGTTTCTCCATTATAAGGTTGCTATTTTTCCCTTTGTAACTAAGAAGAAATTGTGGAGAGATACTTTGAAGCAACATAAATAGCCTGCTTTTCCTCAAGCACTCTCCCACTAGTTTTAGCATCCATGGACACTTGTTTGAATCAGTTATTACTGTGATGTTTGCCCAGTGATTTCCTAATTCTGTCATCGCATATTTTTTTAGTTACATTCTACTGCAAGAAAGAGCTTTCCCTTCTCCCCATTTAATGGTATATTTATGCATCCATTTTTATCGGTATGAATTCATGGATTCTGATGGATTATTCAAGGGCTTGTAAACCATTACCGTCATTATTTATTTTGATACTCAAATCATTCCAGAGTGGGGCAGCAGGAGCTCTCTCTGTTCTTTCCACGTCTTTTTGTTGTTGTTGCTGCTGCTGCTGCTGCTGCTGCTGCTGTTGTTTTAGAGATGGAATCTCACTCTGTTGCCCAGGCTAGACTGCAATGGCATTATCATGGCTCACTTTAACTCCTGGGCTCAAGCAATCTTCCCACTTCAGCTTCCTGAGTAGCCAAGACTACAGGTGGGCACCACCATGCCCAGCTAATGTTTTAAAAATTTTAGAGAGATGGGTTCTTGCTGTGTTGCCCAGGCTGGTCTCCAACTCCTGGGTTCAAGCAGTCCTCCCCTTGGCCTCCCAAAGAGCTGAGATTATAGGTGTGAGCCACTGCACATGGCCTCCCCTTCATTTTTTGAACATGTTCTTGTTTTCTGGAGCAAGATGTTCAGGATCAGCTATAATTTACCTGCCCTGGAATTCAGCCATCTCTCCAAAGAGTCCTGGATTCTTTTGGTGAAGAAGATAATTTTAAAGATCTGAGCATCAGGGCTACTGGGATATCATTAATTCAAGACTCTCTCAATGGACAGAATGTATATATATATACGTATGCACACACACGCACACACACAGACACATATATATATATAATTTTATATGTGGAACATACTGATACTTTCCATTTCAGTCCTATAGCATTTTAGCTTTCCCCTGCCTATTTGGGGAAAAATATGTCTTCACTAAAATAAACTAGACACCTAGTTCTCATGTTTCTCAATGCGTTCATTCATTTGTTTACTCCTGGAATACACAGGAAGTCATTTTGGAATGGTTCATGCATACCACTGTGAGAACACATACCTGCTAACTAGTCTTTATTAAAGACTTTATTCCTTTTAATATTTACACTGAGGGTACCTGGTCATAACTCTGTGTTGGAAGTCACTTGGGCCAGTTTCCCTACCCCCATGCAGTGTCACTGTGTTGCTCATTTGAAATACTGTTTAGTTCATTTGTTTCTTTTAGGGGCTTTCTCCCTGTCCGTGTGGAGTTTTTGAGTATATAAAACATTAGCATGATTATAAAAGTCAAAACTAAGTAAAAAGGCATATTCAGAGAAGTGCCACTTTCCTTCCTGACCCTTCCACCTGTCCCTATCCACCTCTTGCAAGAAACCAATCTCTTCCATTTCTGATTTTCTTCCCAATGTTCCCTTTTGTTAAAATAGGTTGATACATATATAGTTTATTTCCTCTTCTTATGAAAAATAAAGAATACTATAAATGATCTTTTGCACTGTGCTTTCTTCCCTCAACAATACATCTTGGAAATCACTCCTCAGCGACTCCTGGAGCTCTTCCTTATTCTTCTTTAGCCTGATAGTACTGCAGTGTCTGATTGTGCCATTGTTTATCCAACCAGTCTTCTATTGGTGGGTATTTAGATTGTTTCCAATATCTTTCCATTGTGAACCAACCTTCAATGTATAACTGTGTGAATGTGTACTGTCATATTGTTGTACAGGTATCTTCAGAGTAAATTATCTAGATGAATTCCTGAAAGTGAGATTGCTGGGTCACTAGGTGTACAAGTATGTAGTTTTGTTAGATATTTCAAAGCCCCCCTCCTTAACTGTGGTACCAATTTGCATTCCCTCTAGCAAGGTATGAAAAGGCCTGTTTCCCCTAGCCTTACCCACAGAATGTTCAAGCTTTCTAATATATATGAGTCTAATAGGTGAGAAATACTATTTCAAGGTAGTTTTTCAAAAACCACTTCCTTTATATAATTCGCGTGCCATACAATTCACCCATTTTCCATTGCACAATTTAGTGAATTATAGTGTATTCACATGTATCTGCAACCACCACCATGGTTGATTCTAGAAACCTAACACCATTTACCTATCACTCTCCTAATGTCCCATAACCCCCAGCCCTAAGCAACCATAAATGCATTTTCTGTCTGTAGATTTGGCTATTTTAAACGCTTTGTATAAATGGACTCATACAAACGTGACTGACTTCTTTTCCTTACCATTATGTTTTCAAGCCTTATCTGTGTTATGGTATATATCAGTACTCCGTTCCTTTTTATGACCCAGTAGTATTCCATTGTGTATATATACTATATCTTGTTTATCCATTTATCGGTGGGATTTATCCATTTACCTGTTATCTTTCTGAGTTGTTTCCACTATTAGGCCATTATGAATAATGCAACTCCAAGCATTCATACATGTTTTGTGTGGACAGACATTTTCATTTCTCTTGGCTGTATAGGAGTAGAATTTCTGGGTCATATGGCAACTCTATAAGTAATCCTTTGAGGAACCGCCAAACTGTTTTAATGTAGTTTCATTTGCATTTCACTTATTTTTTTTTTATGTGTAAATGCTACTTATATATCTGGTTTTGGAATCATCTGTTCACATCCTTCATCCATTTTTTATTGGCCTTTTCCCCTCAATTTTTAAGAAGCCTTTGTATGTTTCAGAAATTAGCCTTTGGTCTGTGATACATATTGCAAACAATTTTCTCCCATTTGTCACGCATCTTTTGATTTTGCTTATGATGTTTTTTCCATGCAAAATTCTAAAAATGTTACATAATCAAATGTATCGTTCTTTGCTTCTTTTGACTTTGGATATTGACTCAAGTTAGAAGTCATTTCTTCATACCCAAAAATTCACACATGTTTTTGTCCAGTAATTGTAGGGTTCATTTATTGACATAGCTCTTTGATCCACTTTGGAAGATAGTCTTTCATGTGGTTGGAGGGATAGATCTAACTTTATCAACAAACTGTCTAGCCAGTTATCCTAGCACCACGTAGTAAAAAGATTAGCCAGGCATGGTGGCTCACATCTGTAATCCCAGCACTCAGGGACCCTGAAGTGGGAGGGTTACTTGAGCCCAGGAGTTCAAGGTCAGCCTAGGCAACATGGTGAGACTTCATCTCTACGAAAACAAAAAACAAACAAAGCAAAGTAGCCAGAGGTAGTGGCATGCACCTATAATCCCAGCTACTCAGGAGGCTGAGGTGGGAGGATGGCTTGAGCCCAGGAAGTCAAGGCTGCAGTGAGCCATGATTGCACCACTGCACTCCAGCCTGGGCAACAGAGCAAGACCTGTCTCTAAATAAATACGTAAATACATATATACACATCATCTGCACCCCAGTAACTTCCAATGCCACCTTTATTATGTCCTAAATTTTCATATATGCTTAGCTTTATTCCCAGACTTTCTGCTCTATTCCAGTGATCTATTTATTGAGGCAGAAACACCATGCTGCTTTAACTCTTATGATCAAGTTCAGTAACTTCCTCTGAGCACCTGTTCCTCTGCCAAGACCCTAAGTCTTGGGAAGTTCTGCATTGTGTCTGAGCATGAGTCTCCCCTATTGCAACGTAAGCCTGTTTCCTCCAAGTCTCCCTGATCCTCTGAGTCTCCCTGATTCTCCTTGCTTACCTCCTTCTGAGCTGTCAGGTGCTGGGAGCTGTCTCTTTTTATGCAAATATGGTCACTGCTTTCGGGCCCAAAGGTGATTCTCTCATTGACAGCTCTGACTGCCAACTTTACAAGTAATTTGCTGAGTTTGTTGAGCCCTGCTGAATCATATAAGTGCCATTATCGTTTTTGTCATCATCATCAGCGGCTGAAGCATCAGCCACTACCTTTCTTTCATTTATTGTTTAAAGCAAATGAAGGAACTGCTGATGCTCCAAAGATAGGCTTTATTTGTGGAGCATCGTAAGCCCTTGTAGGTCAGTTTGTGTCTGGAACTGACCAGAAGAACATTCTGCTAGGATGAATATTACCATACAGCTCCTACTCTACGTGGTTGATGAGTTGACTTATCTCACTGCCACCCCAGTGAATTTTCCTTCCTACTCTTGGTGCGATGGCAAAATGTCTAATAGAAAAATATATTTGTGCTTAAAAGTTGTTGTGGAACAAAAGACAAAGTAGAAGTTATACACTTATTTCGTGTATAACGAAATAAGATAATAAGATGGTAGAATATAAGGTTGCATGCTTGGAAGGATTAAGCACTATTTGAGTTCATTTAACAAATACCTGGTGAGCAGCTCCTCTGTGTAGAGCTTTGTAATAGAACCTGTGAGGGACTCAAAGATGAAGATGACAAGGTGGTGTCTTCTAGGAGTTCACTCACGACCGGAGGAGATAATGAGAGAAGAGAGATGGGCACAAACAACTTCATTACAAAGCAGATGAGAGCAGGTGAAGAAAGAAAAAGTTCCATAGCGAAGGGCTATGGAAGGGTAGAAGAAAAGCTCCTCATCCTGGGGGCTCTTTGGAAGAAATGAGACTTAAAATTGGATTCTGAAGCACAAGTCGGATGGCCCAAAGTGTATGGGTCCCATCTCTCATTGCTATAAAGAAATACCTGAGACTGGGTAGTTTAAAAGAAAAGCAGTTTAATGCGCTCACAGTTCTGCAGTCTGTGCAGGAAGCATAGCCCTGGGATCTGCTTCTGGGGAGGCCTCTGGAATCTTACAGTGATGGTGGAAAGCGAAGGGAAACAGACACATCACGTGACGAAAACTGGAGGAAGAGAGCAAGCGGGCAGGTGCCACGCAGTTTTTAAATGACCAGATCTTGCAGGAACTCACCCACTGTGGCAAGGACAGCACCAAGAGGATGGTACTAAACCATTTATGAGAAATCAGCCCCCATAATTCAACCACCTCCCAGCAGGCCCCTCCTCCAACACCGCGGATTACATTTCAGCATGGGATTTGAGTAGGGACACGTATTCAAACTATATCACCCAGAAAGATAATCTGGCATTTAAAATGGCTTAAGCAAAATCACAGAGGCAGAAACATATATTGGTGGGGCGGAGTGGGGGGCAGCATATGAAATTGCTGTTTTGTAGGTCAAAGCAGTGACATATTGCAGGTTCACATGATTCCACCTAATCTATCATATTTTGGGATACTATGATCTGTTTGTAGACCTAATAGAACTAATAGACTAATTTGAAGGGGTTAAGAGGCCCCATATAGGAGATGTGGCTGAACCAAGTTGCAGGGGATTTTGACTGTTTAAATGAAAAACAAAAATTGACCTTTATTTAGTGTGATTCATTTAATTACTTACATATCAAATATTTGCTGAGGCCCTCTGATGGGCCCAGCCTCCCGGTTGGGGAAGCTCTGAGAGCTCAGCCATGTTTCAAAAGGATGAAACTGTCAGTAGTACATGTGGTGGGCTGGAGACAGGGCGACAGTGGGTGACAAGACTCCTTAGGGGCTGCCTAGCATGGTGTGGTGGAGATTGCTAGGCAGGGCTAACGGTCCATGTGGCACTCCTGGTCATACATTTGAAGTAAGGTCAGGCAGCCTGGGTGTGCTGTTTTCTTTGTCACATTCTGCTGCTTACCTGCAGTTTGGAAAAAAAAAAAAAAATTAGTCAATCAGACTTAAAGTTTTGATGAGCAAGATCAGTTAGGGTTTCAATGAGCAACTTAGGGTTTTGATGATCAAGGAGGCCGAGGGTATGCATGAGTTTTAGTTTTAGTTATGAACCTTGAAATCTGAACTGGGTAAAAGGAAAGCAAAAGGCAGGGAATGGGCATAAAACGGAGTTTAAGACCCCCCCCAAGAGGAGGTGAAGGCTTGTTGAAATTCAAAACCTGGAAAGTGTAAGCTGGGAAGATAGAAGGTTCAAAAAGAGTGGGATGCTTCTAAAAGAGCATTTTAGAAGTGATGACATGGCTGGTGATGACAAGGTCCAGGGTGTGGCCAGGACAGCGGGGACCTCGAAAGGGTAGGAAGACGGGTCATTAGAAATAGGCGAGTCAAGCAGTGGAGAGGCCAGCACATTAGACAGACTGTCTACATGGATATTGAAGTCATCAGGAGTAATGACAAGCAGGGATGGAGACAAAGACGGTGAGTCAGGCATGAGAAGATTCCATGAGTCAGCAGATGTGCTACTCAAGGTGATCAATGGCTGCAGTGAGGAGGGGGATTAGGTGCGCAGCGTGATGGAATGTGCCTCAAAGGACGTTTTGGAGAACAGTAGCCTGGAAGCAGTAAAGAGAGGTGATGAAGACAGCCACCCACCTCCTGGCACTATGGCATTTGGGATGTGGAAGAAATAAAGCTCGCCACTGAAGGGGCCTGTGGAGAAAACAGTGGCCTGCAGAGAACACTGGGGCAAAACAGTCAAGCGAACACATAGAGGCGAGGTTCAGGGAGAGGGGATTTTGGTGATGGCAGATCAGGAGTCCTGCAGGACATAGGATGAGGATTTGGGGGCTTAGGAGTGGATGGAAGATTAGGTCAGATTAGGAGCACACAGCCATGAAGGATAAGCACCTGGGAACACATGGATGATTCAAGCCTGGGACTAACAGGTAAATAGAAATAAACAGGGATTTTGAAACGTGATGGTGTTGAGTCTGATGGTCTTTTGGGGAAAGTTTAAATTATGCCTCAGTTTTGGGAGGTCCCTTTGGCAGGTAGTGGTGGTAAGAAGTGGTGGTCAGACCAGGAGCCCAGGGAACTTTGTTGGTCTGCCTTAAATCTTTTTGGGGGTGATACTAGGGATGGATTTTCCTCTTATGGAGAAACAGTAGAGGCTTGGGGAAGTGGAGAAAGGGATCATGAGAAGGAAATTTGAAATTGTGATTATTTTAAATTTGGTAAGGGTTGATGACCATTGAGAGTACAGAGGATGAGGTTGCAAAGATAGCAGAGAGCAGATGGCCAGAATTGTTAAGAGGGTTCAATGATTCTGCCCTAAAGATACGTGCACACATATATTCATCGCAGCACGGTTCACAATAGCAAAAACATGGAATCAACCTAGATGCCCATCAGTGGTAAACTAGAAAAAGAAAATATGATATGTATACACCATGAACTACTCCACAGCCATAAAAAAGAACAAGATCATCCATCTTTTGCAGCAACATGGATGGAGCTAGAGGCCATTATCCTAAGCAAACTAATGCAGGAACAGAAAATCAAACACCGCATGTTTTCACTTGTAAGTGGGAGCTAAACATTGAGTACACATGGACACAAAGAAGGGAGCAGACACCAGAGCCGACCTGAGGGTGGAGGGCAGGAGGAGGGTAAGGATCAAAAAACAGTCAGGTGCTGTGCTTAGTGCCTGGGTGACGGATTACTCTGTACACCAAACCCCCATGACACACAGTTTACCCATATGACAAACCTGTGCGTGTCCCCTTGAAACTAAAATAAAAGTTAAAAATAAAAGAAGATTCAATTAGATAATTAACAGCCAGTGTCTTTGCTCAGTCCTTGGTGCTTCGCAGGTTAATAGAGTTGGTTCCTTTCCTCTCTACCACCTTTCGTGGCCAGCAACTGCACCCTGCCCCCTGCCGCCCCATACACACAGGTGGACAGCCCAGAACTGATGGGAACCTAGGTGTGGAGCAGTAAAGATCCATCTCCAGCTGCTAACGCAGCTTAGAACATGTGTACTGCTGCAGATGGCTGGAGGCAGAACGGGGCATTGAACTAGAGGAAAAAGAATCTGTGATGTGCCATTTGTAGAAATGTGGTCCAGACATTTCAAAACATGGCGAGCGCATGAAGGCAGTGAGAGTTGAAAACTCATTCACTGCCCTAAATGCTGAGAGCAAATAGAACAATAAACTTCTAGGCATGAATGAAATGCAGTTTTGCTTCCAGGAGATCATTTCCACTCTGGGGGCTGAAGGCAGTGGGACTTTGTGCCTTTCCTCTCTGTCAACTTCCAGTCCCTTTCACTTCCAATCGCAAAACTTCATGATGTTGAATCCAGTTATTGGGAGAATCAAATGGCAGGACCTTGGGTACATTCAGGGACATTATTATTACATACATGAAATTTAGCCAAGACAAAGGTGATTGATACTCTCATCATGAATCTTCATTGGGAACCAACAGTAGAAATAGCTGTCAGAGTCATATCTGAGTTTGTTTTGTTGGCTACAACTCAGTGCCTTAAATATGTCAATGAAAGGAGAAAAATATTCTGCAGTGGAAATTTTACTCCTGGAAATATTTAGATAGATTCAGGAAAGTTACATGGGGTAAAAGGTAAGTCCTTTACTGAGTTGTTAGGTTTTGAAAAATCACTTTTTATCTTCTAAGTTCAAATTCACTCCAGTGTTTGTTTAATTCAGAATTGTAAAATTTCTGGAAAAATTGAAGTCATAGGGAAGAAGAAACCTGTCTTTGTGTTTGATTTCTTTGTTTTCTGGGAAAAAATCCAGGGCCTAGCACATAATACTTGGTAAATAACATTATTATTGCAGCTACTGTTTCCACAATTTGCACTCTTTTCTTACTAAAATTTATCTTCTTAACATAGAAAAAGGAAACGCATTATGTATGTCTTGTTTTTTCTGAAAAAGACTCACTTTTTGGATGTTGAAAACTGAGCTTGGTCACCTAATAATTGGTTCCACATTTGCTAATTGAATGTACCTTTAAATGTTTTAAATTTGGCCGTGAATAGAGCTGCTGAGTTCAGTTTAGTTTGGGGGATATTTTTCCCCCCTTTGTGCAAAGCAGGCAAACTCAAGAACAAAACAAGCCATCAACATTAGGGTGGAACAAAGAGAGTTCTTATGTCAAGCAGATTCAGAAAGCATTCATTTTGTTAAAAAAAAAAAAAGGAATGAGAAAGAAAAGGAGGAAAAGAGATCGCCTTATCCAATTTAATGGGAGATCACAGAACTGAGACGGGGAGGGGCCAGGTTCAAGCCTGGGGACACTGAAACGGTTCCACTGGCTCCAGCGTCTGTCTTGGAGCCTCTTGAGCTTCAGTTCCTTATTTGTAATCTCTCTAGGCACAAAGAAGAGCGACTGCGAGAGGCCACTCAGCCGCGGTCCTTTGAGGAGCGGGCAGAGCAATGGCCCCTCTGCCAACCTCAGGGGCTGCAGGAAACAGGAAGTTGACAGTGGGGGAAGGCACAGAGCCCACTTCCTTTAGCTCTGAGAGCTGAAGTGGTTTCCTGGAGGCAAAACTGCATTTCATTCTTGCCTCAAAGTTTATTGTTCTATTCATCCTCAGCATTTACGGCAGTTAATGAGTTTGCAGCTCTTACTGCCTTCACACCCCCTACGTCCCCTTCCTCCTTAACCCCCTGCAGTCTGTCCTCTCTCCTTACCTCTGTGAAAATGGCCCTCCCACGGATCAGCAAATTCAACAGCCTCTTCTCCCTGCTCAGCCCATGTGGCTTATTCCCAGCAGAGAGGCAGCGGTGAAGCTGGTGACCCTCCATGGCGCCCTCTGCTTTCCTAGAACGATGTCCTCCTCTGGCCCTGGCAACTCCATTCTCCCTTCCTGTCCCCTTTCTCCTTCCTCCTTCAGCACCTAAACCATGTCCTTGAACCCGTCCTCTTCTCTGTCTGATTGCATCCTGGACATTCTCCCCACTTCATGAGTAGGTACGTCACCCATTCTCAAATCAGCATCCCAGACTTGACTTATCTGAGACTGCCTGGCTCAACATTCCCACCTGCATCGGCAGCAGGACCGTCCTTCTGCCTGCCAGATACCAGGTGGAAGACAGCAGCTGGCCCTGGACCTGCTCCTCCCCTTGTGTTCCTTCTGACTTGTGAAGGAAACACCTTTTATTTTATTTTATTATTTTATTTTATTTTTATTTTGGTCACTTGGGGTGAAAACCTCCTTGACCTCATCCCACATCTGATTTGTTGCCAAGTCTCATTGTTTCTGTTTGAATCAGATCTCACATCTGCCCTCTTCTTTTCCAGTTCCTTTGCTGGTTATGCCTAATGTAGAGCCCTTGTTACCCGTAGAAAATCCAAATGCTTTCTGACCACCCTACACATACACCCTCGTATTGTCCCTTGTCAACTCATCCTGTACCCCACCATCAACTGAATAGCTCTTAAACAAGATTATGATCAGGACACCAGTAGCATTGACCTTCTATCTATCTGTCTGTCTGCCTGTCTGTCTGTCCGTCCGTCCATCAGTCTGTCCATGAATCTGTCTGTGTCTGTGTATGTATCTTTGTGTCTGTGTAAGTATGTATCTATGTCTATCTGTCTATGTGTCTGTGTATCTATCTATGCGTCTATGTATCTGTGTGTCTATATATCTGTATTTATGTGTCTACTATGTATCTATGTAACTATGTATCTTTCTGTGTGTCTATGTATCTATGTATCTATGTGTCTATGTAGCTATCCATCTATGTGTCTATGTAACTATCCATGTGTCTATGTATTTATCTGTCTATCTTTGAGAGATAGACACTAAGACAATAGGCTTAGGACGTGATAATTTTCCCAGTGGTCTGGCTTTGCTCCTTCTGAAAGGAAGAGTAACATCCGCCCCATACTCATTGGTGGCTTTCCTCCTTGCTCTCCATGCTGGCCTTATTCTGATGAATCCTTATGCTTCTAATGTTCTTGTTGGTCATGGACTATCTTAGTGACCCTCAGTTTAATTAATGAATATTAGTTAAATATTCATTAACCTGCCCAGTCTATCTACTATGTATCTACCTATGTAACTTTTCATCTATGTATTTATCTATGTGTCTGCCTATGTATCTATCTGTATATCTGTCTGTTTATCTATCTAAAATTTTTCTCTCCTAAAACTCTACAGTAGGAAAATGTGAGGGTGGACAGAGAGATGGAAGGAGGGAGGGAGGGAGTAAGGAGGGAAAGAAGCCAGGAAGGAAGGAAAGAAGAAAGAAAGGAAGGAGAAAGAAAGGAAAGAAGGAAGTACAAGATAGCAACCATAGATTTATTTCTAGGTTTGTTGCCGATTTGGCCTCCAGAAAATCACCAGTCTTCACTGTCTCAGTTTCTCTCTTGGAAACTGTACAGACCCTTGCCACCACTCTTGTTGCATGGAATACAATCTCCATTGACTACCTTGAGGGCTCTGTGAGCTCTTCAAGGAACAAGATCACTATGTTTTTATTCAGGCCATTGCCTCATCACTTTGGTTGGTGGTTGGAATTAGTCCCAGGTCCACATAAGTTTTTGCTGGTCTAGTGGTCTTCTCACATCCAGTACAATTAATATTCTGAAACACCAGCAAAGGATTAAGTTTCTTCTCCTGACCAGATGAAAGTCTTGAGAGGACTTTATTTGGTAAAGGAAACTGAAAGAGGCAAAAAGAAATTAAGTTTTTCTCTGGGTAGTAATTCAGCCAGAGACCTGTGCTACTGGGAAGATGTACAGCCCTCTGTAACTCCAGGTGCTCAGAAACATGTGCAGCTAGTGGACATGGCCAGGTCGGGCATCCTGACTCATCCTCATGGGAAGAAAGGGCAGCTCAGAGCCCTACAATGTCATGTAAATGATTTATTCACTCACAAACACAGGTGAGGTTCTTTTCATTTTCTCTCTAGTAGATACAGAGCTTCATTACGAAATTTTTTTCTTCCAGTGTGTAATCTCTGTCTCTCAGTGAGTTCTTACTGGTTTAATAGCTCCAGTGTTCCCCAAACTTCATTTTTATCATCATCTGGTTTTATTACATAGTCAACTTTTTCAGAATACTGGAATTGTCTCCTGGCCAGCCCTTCCTTGGGAAGGAACCTTGAGAAAGAGAGAATCAATATTTACTTCGATGGTTCAGGCTCTATAAGATACATTGTCCTAAGCCACTTAGCATAAGGCATGAAGTTGAACATGGGTAAGAGAATCTCAGGAGATGTCATTTTTTTTCTTCTGCCTTGTTTTTCTTTGGGTGTGTGGTATAGAACTTTTAACCACTGATTTCCCAGCTCTTTGGGTGTGACCCTAGCTGTCGTCTTTTAGAACAAGGATACTATGGCAGATAAAAGGCTTACTTGTGGCAGTCTTTTTCTAACCCCCAGATATAAGTTGTTGAAGAGAAATGTCATTTAAAATACAGCCCCTCTACAATAGTTTTTAAATGTTGGCATCGTCTCTGCATAAGACTCAGGTTCCAGGTCCCTGGAAATGTAGCAGAACTTGCGTACACATGTGTTATTTTAATATACCATCTCAACAGCTCATGATCTTCTACAGAAAGCACCAGGACTTCTAGGCATTTTCACCATAGATGGAAGTTGGAGAGTTATTCCCCTTAACTGCATCTCATGGGTACATCATGACACTTAGGAAAGCACGGTAGTGATGTACTCTCTGTACGGACCAGAAGACATGCTTTTGTTCTGTGGTGACAGCAGAATGAAGGACTCCAGGCAAAGGCCAGGGATGAGTCAACTCAAAGCCTGGCTCTTGTCACATTGAGGGAGGCCGAATACATTCTTTCCAATCATCTCTGTTGGACATTTTCTACTCTCAGGATGCGCTTTCTACAAAAGCTGCTGGTATGGTTTGGCTCTGCCCCCACCCAGATCTCATCTTGAATTGTAGTTTCTGTAATTCCCACATGTCGCGGGAGGTGATTAGATTATGGGGGTGGTTCCTCCATGCTTTTCTGGTGACGAGATCTGATGTTTTTAATAAGGGGCTTTTCCTGCTTTACTCTGCACTTCTCTTTGCTGCCACCATGTGAAGAAGGATGTGTTTGCCTCCCCTTCCACCACGATTGTAAGTTTCCTGAGACCTCCCCAGCCATGCAGAACTGTGAGTCAATTAAACCTCTTTCTTTTATAAATTACCCAGTCTTGGGTATTTCTTCATAGCAGCGTTAGAATGGACTAATACAGCTGCCCACAGCTTTTCTGCTGAGGGTCACTAAGATAGTCCAGGGCCGTCAGGAACACTAGAAGCATAAGGATCCATCAGAATAAGGCCAACATGGGGAGACAGGAAGAAAGCCCCCAGTGAGTATGGGGTTGATGTTACTCTTCCTTCCAGAAGGGACAAAGCCAGACCACAGGGAAAATCATCATGTCTTAAGCCTATTGTCTTCGTACCTATCTTTTAATTACCTCCCTGCCTCCACCAAACCACAATCATAAATATTTGATAATGACCCATCCTCCCCTCAAACTCAGCATGCCCTTGCCTCCCCCTTGTTCAGTTATCATAGTAGCTGAACATATCCACATCCACCCATCAGCCTAGAAGCTTTTCCTTGCTCAAGGCCACCTCGAAGTTCAGCCAAGCCCTCTGTGTCTTAAAGAAGGCCCTTAAATAAACAACAAGGCAGTTTCCGACTACCAAATCCTGATATTTGCCCCTGTTCCATTCCCCATGTGCTACTCAGTGCAAAAGACTGTCTTCTAGCAGATGCACGAATGGTCGCGTTCACTTTGCATAATCCTCTAACAAACACAGTCTACAACTACCCTTAACCACACCTGTAATCAATCCCCTTTTTAATACCCATATTAACCAGAACCTGAAGGATACCATCCCAATAACTATATTCATTAACCTGCCCAGATTAATTATGAAATCTACTTTATTTGCCACTTCTGCTTTCCTTTCTTCCCTTCCTTCCTGGTCATTAGCTACTGCCTAGGCCACCTGGCCTACTTCCCTTGTTTAGCAGTAGGTGGCTCAAAGCTCTCTCCTCTCTTGCCCCTTCCTGCCCTAAGTGTGAGGCTCCTTCTGCTGTTGGAGTGCCTGCTCAGACTGACTCTACTTGATCCCTCTCACATTCCTCTGGGCTTGTCAAAGGTCTGCATTGTGTCCCTGAGTAGCTGGGGCATGCCATGAAGAGTGATCCCAGCCCAGCCCGAATCATGACAACCCCAGCCCCAGTGAAAAATGAATAATAACAACTGTTCTAGCCAGTCCCAGAAGAGCCCACTGAGGACGTTTGTTTTGGAATAATGAATATGGAAATTTGGAATCCGTGATAAACTGCAAGCAGTCTTTCAACTCACTCGTGCCGAAAATTCACACTCGCCTTTCCCATAACTTGTCACTTGTGTTTTTTATTGTTCGATATGTAAACAAGGCCAGGAAGGCCTTTGTTCCTTGGTGCCTACTTAGATTTGCCCATTAATCCCAACGCCCCCCACCCCCCGCTTTCCCACCAATGCATGCAGGATTACACAAAGCAAAAGTCATTAATTTTTATCTCTGACTATCTGTAGGGTTTTTAATGTGGCCTGGCTTGCTTATGCACCACCAATTACATGTCATAAGTGCTTGTAGATGCTGGAGCAGTATCATGGGCTGATGAATCACTGCCTCCTCTCCTGATTAGTATGCAAGGGGCCGTGCTCCTGTTGGAGCAGCTGGCATGCCAATGAGGATCTGGCCCGGCCAGTCAAGGCATCTGGACATGAATTCAATATGGATCGCTTTAATTAAATGGCTAAGCACACAAGACACTAAGAAACAACTCCATCATAGAGTGAAACTCGAAAATATAGTCGACACAAGCAAGAGGGTGGAAAGGGTAGGAAGATATTTCATCAACACCGCCCACTGTCTAAAATCCTTGAAATCTACCCCCCGCCCCACTTCCCACCATGTGCAGTACAACCACTTGCTAAAAGCAATGATGGATTGTGGAATCCACAATGAAACACCAGCGGTGAATCTAGTTCATCACCCTTAAATTTAGAAATCAAAACACTAGCACAAAACCTCCTCTTCTGCCCTTTGGAAAGATTTTATTTTAACTAGACACTTGCTTGCAAACTACCAATGAGGCTGATTTTGAGAAGGAAGGCAGTAATGAAAGGGGAGTAAAAAGTCTGACCGGAATATACCTGTGACCAACAGTACTGGAGGAAAAGAATGAGTTCAGGTAGCTTTGCAAATATAAGGAGGCCAGAGAGGTCCGTCGATGTGCTAATTCGCTGAAGAGGAGAAGGGAAAAGCAGCGTGGATTTGCACTGCCCACTTGGGATGGGCTTTGCATAGATCAGAAAGATGAAGTATCTGCTTGCTTATATTTGCTTTCAACCTATCCCTCATTAGTCTGTTTCAATAGGAAGCAAATGGAATATTTTCATAAGGAATAGATATTGCAGCAATCACCTTGGTTTTATCCTTCTGAGCACTTATCTTTAATTCTGTTACAAGTCTCCTCTTATTTCCACCACGCATTGTATTTGGTTTGCCTGTCTATTTCATCAGGAGACAGGATCAAATAATGGCTGAGAGAGAGCGCTGGGTACAGGTGAGTCTGCACTCTCATTCCAGCTTCATTAATTTCTAGCTATATGGTCTTAGGCAAGTTATAAGGCTTCTCGGAATCTCCTTTTCCCCATATTTAAAACAGAGATAAGAACTAAACCTACCTCACCAAAACATTGTGAAAACTGAGTTAATCCACACCAAACCTATAACTCACGTCTTAGACTCACAAAAACGATGGCTACTACTAGTGTTTTGTGGGATGCAGTCTGGTCACGCAGTCATGTTTCACTGACCAAATGCAGGGAATACTATTTCCTGATATTGACCAGATTTACCTATCAGATCTGCTTCTGGGGAAGTTGGTGGGGTGGGTGGGGAGTAGAAGAGGGTTGTTTGGTTAAGCACTGACTCTTTGAGAGGTGGGAGTGGGTGTAGGGTATGAATCGTCACACCTGGTCTCCTGGAACACTCGGAATATCGGGCAGCCATCACTGCAGTTGTGGTGGGTCATGGCAGCAGGTGTCTACTTGGTCCTTAAAGTCAGCCCACATGCCATGGATTGCTTCTCCCTGTTCTAAGTATGTAAGAGAAATATAGAGTATATGCAGAACTCAAGAACAACTAAGCCAAAAGTCTTCTCAGTGCACAACTCTCCCAGCAAATTAAAACCAAAAATAGTTTGAGCCTTAAAACCCATGACCATTCGTCTGGGCTTCATTCCTGCCAAATGTTCTGTTTTGTGTTATTTATACAGAGCCTTTCAAGGAGCCTTTATGAGATATGGTTTTCTCAGAACTGAGACTCCTCTTATCCTCAGGAATGTTTATGTCCTATTCTTTAGAAACACAATTATGTGTGGAGAGCTATCTAAGATGTCAAAATATGGAACTTGATAAGTTTGGCAAAGGAACTGATGGCATTGTCTCCAAGGTATATTGATGTTGGGAGTTTTAATACTTGAATAAATACACTGGAGATCCAAATAGGAGCTGTAGCTTCAGGTTTTGTTAAGAACTTTACTGAGATATTATTCACTTACCATAAAATTCATCCATTTGAGGTAAAGAATTCAAGAGTGTTTAGTATATTCACAGGTTTGTGCAACCATCAACATAATCTAAGTTGAAAATATTTTCATCACCCCAAAATAAAACGACATCCCCATTATCAGTCACACCCTATACCTCCCTCGCAACCCTGGGCAACCACTAAACTCTTGTCTCTGTAGGTTTGCCTATTCTTGGCATTTCAAGTAAAGAGACTTATACGATTTGTGGTCTTTTGTGACTGGCTTCTTTCTTAGCATTGTGTTTTTAAGGTTCGTCCACATTGTAGTATGTGTCAAGACTACTTTCCTTTACGACTTCAGTTTTAAAACTCATGAGCACACACTGCATTGCACTGAGAACTGGAAAGTCAGCTCAGAATGGATTTCTGAACTTACTGACGGTTGGACAGTAGCCCGTTATTGGACTTAAGGCTTTTGGTATGCAATTCGGTGTCTTCTGGTCTGTTCCTTAGCTGCCTTCCAGATTCCCAAATTCTGAAATGCCCATTGCATATATTATTCTTTATGATTTATCTATGTTAGGAAGTACAAGGTGTCACTGTATAAAAAGTGTTTTACAAAAAGCAATGACATTGGATAGTCCCAGTATTCTAGATTGACAAAATCAGTGCTGCAGACCTTGAGACCATGGCCATGCCACTCAGCCTCTCAGCTTCTATCTCTCCATCTGTAAAAGGACTATCCCTTTCCTGGGCTTCAGATCTTCATGATACTTCCATGACTTGGCAATGAAATGCCACCTTCTTAATGTAATTACATGAGACCTTCACAATACAGCCTCAGCTGACCTCCTCAGTACCCTCTCCCGTGAGTGTGTGTGTGTGTGTGTGTGTGTGTGTGTGTGTGTGTGTATTAGACCAAACCCCCTAATTCTGGAACTCATGCATTTCTGTATATGTTGCTGCTCCTAACTAGCATGACCTTCGCCTTTCCCTTCTAGGAAAAGTCACTTCACATTTGATACTGCTTTGATATTGCCAGATTGCTTTTTCCTAACAGCAACACTCTTGGAGGTGAAGAGGCTTAGCCCATGTTTTAATCATTCTGGACAAATGAGCAGTGGTATATGTTTTGTTGTAGGCTTTTTGGATTGATATTTGAATGTTGTAGACATGACTGTAATTCACCAGTACCCATGCTCCTCTGCTTCTAGGCGTTTGAAGGAATACTTCCCACCTACCTTGAAGTAAGGTATGGCCAAGTGATATGAAATGAGAAGGGATGTGACCCATGTCATTGTACTGGCCACCTCCCCTATAGAAAGCTTCTCTAAATTCCCCGGGCAGAACCACCAGACTGACCCCAGATATAAGGGCACTTAGATCATTAGAGCCATCCTCTTACTGTGCCATAACTGTTTACTCACTCATCTGTCTAGCACTGCCCTTGCCATTTTTAGGCAGTCTTAATACAGAGCACCTCTAAGCACGCAGAACCTAACCCCATACCTGGGCCATAGTAGAGCCCCATAAATGTTCGTTAAACTTATAAATGAATTAGTTTGAGGGAACTGACCTCAAATGAACCATCCACCTTTCCCGCATCTTCATGGCACCCTCCTGGACTGAGCTGCCACATTACCTCTTGCCTGGACTAATCTCGGGCCCCCGTGTTCTTTCTTCTGTCCTGTAATCTATTCTCTACTTCACACCCAGAGAGGCTGTGAAAGAGTCCAGTGAGCCCTAACATACACAAAAGACATTTGCAAATTCCAAAAGCACTATACCAAACATAAGGTTTTTAACTGTTTAATTTTATGCCTGTTCAATCTTGATTTTTAGAATAAAAATGACCAAGAAAAGAGCTAATGTTGATCTCCTTGAGATCACCGGAAGCACTCTGGGCCGTCACAAAACCGAGGCTGAGAGCTTCAGGATGCACGATGATTCTGTCAAGTCTATGCTCCACACCCGGGCCTAGAAACTCTAACTTCACCCTTCTGGTCCTCATGGGTATCTGCTCTGGAAGTTCTGTAATTCCTTCCAGCAGACCTGAAATCACAGAGTTCAGGTGAAGCCTCACTAATTTATACACTTTCTGAAGCCCAATACTCCCTCGACCAAAGGCCTCTCCTTCCGTGTGTCATGTTGCAACTAGTGGCGGGTGCCACACCCATTCTCAAGCCACCAGGCCAGCTTTCTTCAACCCATTTCCATCACTGCACTCTCTTCTCTTTGTCCATCGTGCTTTGAGAAGCTCGTAGGGCCACCATACTGACTTAGTTTGCTTTGTGGAAACTACCATATCACTTCCTCTCTTTATGATCTTCCCACAAAAATGACCTTATCCTTTCTTCTGCCCAGAATTTTGGCATCTTCTTATGACAAACCCTATAAATCAAGCTTATTCAACCCATGGCCCAAGGGTTGCATGTAGCCCAGGAAGGCTTTGAACACGGCCCAACACAAATTCATAAACTTTCTTAAAACATCATGTGCATTTTTTTTTTTTTTTAGCTCATCAGCTATCGTTACTGTAGTGTATTTTATGTGTGGCCCAAGACAGTTCTTCCAGTGTGGCCCAGGAAAGTCAATTAGACACACCTGCTGTAAATAGAATTACAAAATTTCTGATATACTTGCATCTCTAACACTGATAGCTACTCAAAGAAGAAGCTCACGGAATCAAAACACCCAAATCCACCTGTTTCTCTCCACCCTAGATCCAGGCACCATCAAAATATCTTGGCCTAGATGACTGCAAAGTCTCATTGTTTCTTTTCTTCCCTCCTACAGCTCATCCTCCACACAGAAGTCTGAGTGATCTCCTTAAAAACAAACTCAATTAGATCTCTTTACTTTCTTGCTTAATATCATACAGTGGGCCAGGCATGATAGCTCATGCCTATAATCCTAGCACTTTGGGAATCTGAGGCAGGAGGATTGTTTGAGTCCAGGAGTTTGAGACTAACCTGGGCAGCATAGGGAGACGCAGTCTCTACAAAATAAAATAATTAGCCAGGCTTGATGACATACGCCTGTGGTTTCAGCTACTTGGGAGGCAGACGTAGGAGAATCTCTTGGTCCTGGAAGGTTGAGGCGATGGGGAGCTGTGATCACATCACTGTGCTCCAGCCTTGGTGATAGAGCAACATCCTGTCTCGAAAAAGAAGGAAATCACAGTGTTTGTTTACAGCATATCAGATTGAGTCCAGACTCCCTAACCTTGCCTATGCCTCTGTGTGATCTGACTTTGGCCTGCCTGTCCACCTCGTCTTCAAGTCTTCCCCATCACAAGCAAACCAAGGGCTTTGTACTAGCTACTCCATCTGCCTTGAGCATTCCTCCAAGTCTCCAACAGCCAGCTCCTGCTTGCCATTCACTTCTGAGATTCAACATCATCACTTCAGAGGGCTTGTTTCTGCCACCCAAACTATAGTACCTTACTGTATTGGTCAGGATGAGCATGGCTGTGCTGCAGTAACAGGGAGGCTCAACCTCTCAGTGGTTTGACAGAGAAAAGGTTTACCTACTATATTAGCTTGCTAAGGCTGCCATAACAAAAAATGCTACAGGCTGGGTGGCTTCAACAGCAGAAATTTATTTTCTCACATTTCTGGAGGTTAGAAGTCCAAGATCAAGGTGCTGGCAGGTTTGGTTTCTCTAGGTCCTCTCCTTGGCTTGCTGATAGCCACTTTCTCACTGCGTCCTCCCAGGGTTTTTTCTCTGTGTGCACTCCCTTCCATGGTATCTCTTTGTGTGTCCATTTCCTCTTATCTTATATGGATATCAGTCACATTGCCTTAGGGCTTATTCTAACTGCCTTTCAACTTAATCACCTCTTTAAAGGCCACATGTCCAAATACAGTCACATTCAAGTTAGGGCTTCAGCATAAGAATTTAGTGGCAGGCCTGAGGTCAGGAGTTCAAGACCAGCCTGATCAACATGGAGAAATCCCATCTCTACTAAAAATACAAAAACTTAGCCAGGCGAGGTGGCACATGCCTGTAATCCCAGCTACTCAGGAGGCTGAGGCAGGAGAATCACTTGAACCCTGGAGGCGGAGGTTGCAGTGAGCCAAGATTGAGCCACTGCACTCCAGCCTAGGCAACAAGAACAAAACTTCATCTCAAAAAAAAAAAAATGAAGAAAAGAAAAAGAATTTGGTGGCAGTGGGGAGGGGACACAATTTAGCAACACACAAAGTCTGCTGGGATCCAGGCAAATCCCCAGGACTCTTGTCCCCACACTTAGCAATCCTTTCTCCTACCAGCTCAACACAAGTCTTCCTCCATGACTGCCATGGCAGAGTTCGAGAGTTCTAGAGGGTCTCACTCTGAAATTAAATGATCCTGCCCAGAAGAGACATAGATCATGTCCATTCTCATTTCATTTCATATGGCTATGCCTTACTTCAAGGGATGTGGGCAATATAGCCCTTCAAGTGTCTAGAAGTAGAGGAGAATGGGTATTGGTTAATTGTGGTCAAGTCTACCACACTCAAAGATGAATCCAGTGAGCCTTCAACAAAAGACAGACCCCTGCTAACTTAGGATGATTGAAACATGGGTGAAGCCTCTTCACCTCTAAGAATGACCCTGTTGGGAGAAAAACAATCTATCAATATCAAAGACTAAGCCCTAGGTGAATTTCAGCAAGCCTCCTCTCTGACTCAGTTGCTCTGTGAGTATGAGCCCATCTGGCCACACTTGGCTCCATGCCCAACTCAAAGGCTCTTGTCAGCTACTCCAGTTCTTTTTATTGGACTTTCTCCTGGATCAACATCAACCTGAACCACCTCTAGCACACACTCAGGTCCAAGCCAAAGACCTCTGCCAAGAGGTGTTATCACAGTAAGCAGTCATGGCTCCCACAGAGGGATGCTGTGATGCTCAAGCAGCTCTTCCAGCCCCTAAGTGGATCTTTTATTCACTTGCCAATCCTCTTAAGCCCAGATGGGCCCATCACCTTTGCTTTTAGCTGACATCCTTTATGAGATGAAGCAGACCATCTGGGAACATTGCCTAGCTACCCACTGCTCTACCCAAAATGTCTGTTTGCTCTCTGAGTCTTCACTGATCTTACAGGCAGGAAGTGATCCTCCTTCTCCATTCCCCTGACTTTCTAGCTTTCTAGAGCCTCAGTCCCTTCCTATCTGCTATTCCTCTTTCACCCGAAGACACACAGAGTCTCTATTAACCCGGCAAATTCTGTAGTCAGCTGTGCCATTTACCCAAATGATTACCCTGCATCTCTTCTTTCATGTCTTGGTCAAACTTCTCCAGCAAGGGGTCCATACTTACTGCTTTCATTTCTTTATTTTCTGTCAATTCCTTTATCTTCCACACTCTTGTTCTTCTCAACGATAGCACCAGATACTGCTTCCCTCCCTTGTTCCCTCACTTCTTGAAAATCCGCTTCTTCCTTTGCTTCAGGAATCCCACACTTTTTTGGTTTGCTTCCCACTTTTCAGACCTTCCTCCCTGCCAACTGCTTTGGAATGAAGCAGGCTGCCCTAGCCAGATGGTTGTTCTTGCCATCCCTCAAACAGTCGTGCTGCCTCTTTCCTTTGCACCATTTCCTGTACTGTTTCTCCTGCCAAGGATGCCTTCTCAACCCTGCTCAGTTTGTCCAGGTCCCACCAGGTCCTCCTGAAAGGCCGCCTTTCCATTATCCTTTCATGGTCCCCCACCCCAGCCACGACGATCACTCTCCTTTAAAACCTAGAACAACTCTTGCTCTCAGCAAACTCTTTTGGTAAAGGACCAGGTAGTAAATATTTTAAGCAGGTCACGGGGTATCCGTTGCAGCTCTTCATCCCTGTCATTGTAAGGAAAATGCATCCATAGACGATACATAAAGTGTGTCTTCTAACACATTGAAACCGTGTTCCTGTAGGACTTAATGTACACAAAACAAGTGGCCGTCCAGTTTGGGCCCATCCAGGCTATAGTTTGCTGACCCTCGGCCAGACCATTTTATTTTCCAATGAAATTATAAACTCCTTGAAAGTAGAAACTCTTTTTCATACTTCTTAGTGCTTTGAAATGCACTTAAAGAGATTTTATATACATTAGTGGGCATTCAGAAAACGGAGAATGGTTGAATGTGGACACAGGCTTTATAATGCTCTACGTGGTTGAATGTTTCTTAGTTAGAGCACCCAGCAAAACTCTCAGCACACATTAGGAGATCAGCATTTTCTGTTTGCTTTCCTTTCTACAAAAACACTCCCCAAACCAAGGGCTACTGGGGAAGATTGGAAACCAAGAGCAACTCTGCCTACAAGATAAGGGTTATTCTTCTGTTTGCTGTTCCTGCGTTTGCTATGCGATGCCAGCAGCTGAACATTCTTCTCTAGGTGTCCTATTCAGACTCAATATCACAGCGTATTTCCATCACCATCCTACCTGATGGGACCGTACATCAAGACATGCTGCATAACCTTATTATTCTGTTATGGCACATTTAAATGGGAAAGTTTCTTTAAACCTAGCCGCCTCGCCATTAAATGTGTGAAAAGTATATCATAAGCTGCAAAAAAAAAAAAAAAATAGTCATGAAGATTCAAATGCCTTCTCTCTTTTCAGTGCTTTCTGTCTGATTTCATGCGCCTCTGGGCTCCCCCACACCCCCATGCCTTCATTATGCAGACCAGGCTGGTGGACCAGGCGGGTCAGGGGCCCAGCCTTCCTCCCTCTCCTCTCTGAGCTGTGTGTAGGGCTAATGTTGTCAGCTTACTGAGCAAAGTCAGATCGACGGAGGGAAGCAAATGAACTGTGAGGGCTGGGCTTTGATGCCTTTTGGTTGGGAAATCACGAGTTTTATTCTCAGCGTCTACCTCCGGGATTTTTATGTGCTTAACGATTTCGTACACTTTGTAGTTATTTTGGTCCTCAGGAGGGAACATGAGTGCAGCTGTCATGGAAAGCTGATAGGCACCAGAAGGTTTCCTTCTTTCTCTCTCAATCTCTCTCTCTCTCTGTGTCTGTCTTTTCCCCTGCATACAGTTTACCATGCTTAGAAAGAGACACTCTCCCACCATTTGGGGGAGAGGGACAAAGTTGGTATTTTGTTAGCAGTCAAAATATAAAACAAAAGGAAAGACGTGTGCAAGGCCTTCTTCTCTCTGGTGGCCTGTAGCATGTAGGGAAGACGGTTCTGGAATAAATATGTCCGAACTTCATTGCACAGTGGACCTTC
>NW_016107433.1:4433816-4445905 GCF_001604975.1 Cebus imitator
ATGCCATAGCAGTGCCTGCTAAATAGAAAGAAATCAAGCACAGGTAGATAGGTAGGGCTGTTGCAAAAATATCTGCTGAAGTATCACCACCCTTTCGACGTCAGTAGGAGGAAAAATTGTCGCCACATTAAAGGAAACATGTAACCCGATTTCCAAAAGGAAATGTTCCCCACTCACTCTAATGTGAGATGATGTGGATCTGTAGCTGTCAGCGGACTTTTACATTCAATAAACAAATGCCGTGTAATTTGCCACCCTCGTGGTTATTAGAGTATTTTATTTAAGTGGCAGTCACGCTTGGCTATTGGTTACAGCGCCGGCTCACGGGTTGGGTTTTGTTCACTGTGGATGCTTTCTAGAGCCAAGGTACAGTGGGTTCGTCTGCAATATGTTTTTTTTTTTTTTTTTAATAAGGGGTCATTAGCCTGATGGGCCAATGCGAATGAATTCCATGTCGAACAAAACTCATTGTCCACCTTCTGAATCCCAGGCCCTCGACTGAGACACAGAACCGAGGGGCTTTCTTTTCACAGTGATTGCATCCCTGCAGTTCTTTCCTCTTCCAGACCTCCAACCTTTTCCTCCTCCTCCTTTTCTCCCTCATTTGTACTGGATGCCAGTCTCCGTCCAGCTCTCTCTGGAGATAAAGACTCGCTTTAGCATACAGCACACTCTCCTTAATGCAGGCGAGTTCACTCTCATCATTTTAATAGTGGACCTAAGGTATGTTGCCATGTGAACAAACCATCACGTCGCCATAGCAACCAGCCAGATTGCAGCACACCAGTCTGAGGACTGGACCTTTCTCTCTCTCCCTCTCTCTCTCTCTCTCTCTCTTTCTCCTCTCTCTCTTCTTCGCCTGGGCTCTTTCTTTTGTTAAATTTGCTGAAGTGCTCACAATAGGAAGATTTAGTCTGCTTTTTCAAGCGGGCTTTCGTTTAAACCTATAAATTGTTGTATAAACAGAAAGGCCAGTGTGGCACTAGACTTACTTTCAAAGCCAACTTGATGAGGACTTTGAATGTGGACCCCACCCCCACTCTCTGCCATGCCTTACAGTTTGATCAAAAAGAGATGATCACACATATTGGTGGCATTTGGACTTAACCATCCCCCCGCCCCTGAGTTTCTTCTTAGCTTCCCCCAGCGGGACTCCGTGACTCTCCCGTCTGGGCCTGGTCACCACAGCTAGCCCTCGACGACGCTCAGAAGCCCTTTACAGTTTCTGAGCTCTGTGGGACCTGAATTAGACCCAATTAAAGATGTGGATTCTCCTTCCCCATCCCCTATTGCCAAGTAACCTGCACTGGTTCCAATTCCAACCGCGTGGGGAGAGTGGGGACATTGAAAGGATAAAATGACAAAGGGACATGTGTCTCGTCTGCCTGCCCATATTCATCACCGTTGCTTGGCCTTTGATGCCCCTAACCTTCTCATCTTTGTTCAGGGAAGCATAAAGAATCATTCTTCCAGGGCCTCACATCTTTTCCCATTTGATTCCCTGCTTTCTTGCACATGGCGCATCTATTACCTGCTCTGGTCCTCGTGCATCCACTGTCCCCGACCCCAGGCCTCCCCTCAGCGCCTCACCCCCTCCCTGCTATTTACTACCGGGCTGGTCCTAAGAAATGCACCAGTGGGCCAGGCTGCGTGTGGTGGGCCGACCACAGGCCCAGCTGCAGACACATGTCAGGTGGGGCGAACGGCCCTCCACACACAAGAAGGACCAGTGGGGCTTTGTGCATAAAATTACAGCAAACAAGCTTCAAATAACACAGGACACTTTCATAATTGATTTATGCAGGGGCGCTGAAAGTTCTATTACCTTTTGTTTAGCTCAGGGGGCCTGACTCTATGCAATCCATTGCTGAAACTAATTACAAGATATAATTAAACTGTGACACAAAGATATTATACCGTTAGTTTACTAATGACACCGCGAAGCTATACCACCAGCACAGGACAGTGATTACGCTTCATTTATTATTTATCCTTTTGCTAAATGAGACGCTGACATTTTCAAAAATTACTTTGAGGTTTCTTAATTGTCGGCAGCAGGATGGACTAGAAGGAGATCTCCTTCCTCTTAGTTACTTATCCAAACCTCAGAAGCATTATTAGCCAAAAGAAAAAGGAATAAAGAAAAAAAAAAAAAAAGGAAAAAACAGTCACCCAATAGTAATAAGTAAAGCCTAATTGCATCTTTGGACATTTCGGAATTTTTACTAACAGGGCTGTACAAGCATATGGGGTTGCTGATCTGGGGTTTAGGTCCAGGGGAGAGAAGCTGTGTCGTGAGATTAAAGGTGACTCTAGTTCTGTAACCTGGACAAGTGCGGGTGGCCCTGGATGTGTGTGGGAAGAGGCCAGGCTGAGAACGGCTGGAAGAAAACTGACCCCATGATTCCAGCTTTTTCCAGGAGCCCATTTCAGCAGGTAGGGCTCTGATGTTATATTATGATCGGGTTTGGGTTTTTTGTTTGTTTGTTTTTACAACTTTTCACCTTCTCCATTTCCCCAAACAAAACAACTCACTGGTGTAAATGACATGGAGACTTTTGCATGTGAGAAACTCAAGCCTGCCTGGCGAGGACCAGGGCTGACGTGCCTTTACAGTTTGGCCTTTGCGTTCTCCTCCTCTGTAGCCTGGAGGATTCCCTGTACGGACTCATGCCCCAAGTGGATGTTTTTGCTTCACTGTAAAGGTTGTCGTCCTCCTTTGCCTTAATTGTCAGTATCACTCTGGCTATTGGCAGGAAATGCTCTGGAAAAGATTGGGAATGGGCATTCCCTCTGTCTGCTTTTAGGGCCAGAATTCTCTGGGCCCATTTATCTGCCATCCCTACATCTCCATGCGTGATCCTGCCTTTATTACCCCTCTCATTTATCACATTCTCTGAACAATGAAAGATTAATTTACTGGCTGCCGTTTGATGAGTATTTGATGCCGTGCATGTGTATGTGCACGAGTGGGTCTCCTTAGGGCTCATCTGGGTCAGGCATCCGTAGGAGGTACTGCTGGCCCCCAATGGCCACTAACCTCTGTGTAACCCCAGCGGTGATGCAATCACAGCAGCCGCTGGTCGGCTTGAGACAGGGTTTAATTTCTTCTGAGTGTAATGGCATCCGGCATCTATAATTATGCTATTTTCTCTCCTGTGCTGATTAAATACGATTTACCCAGCGAGCTAAATGATGAATATTTGAGTGTAGTGTGTTGAGCCAATAGCTGGTAAAATAGCCACAATAAATAAACTGGGGGTGGGGGAGGGGCCTGGCGGTGCCTATGACTCAGCCAGGTAATATTAGCAGGTGCAAGTGGAAAGAAAACAAGATTAACACTGCAGACAGAACAATACCACCAGTAGCAGCACCCAGCTTCTGTTTAAAGGGAAAGTGACCCTGGATCACAGAAGTCTCGTCTTGGGAACTTCCTGAACCTCGGCAGGGGTTATACAGCCGGGTCTGCTCATCAATATCATGGCTGGGTGTTGTTTTCACTACTACCCACCCCCCTTAAGAATAATCTTTATTCCCTTGTGATAGCTGAGAAATGAAATTCAGTATCACCTCTTCCCATCACCCTAGACCTGCTCATCTCATGTCTTCTGTGTTTATTAAAAAGAGGCCTGGCTAGTCTCCAAGTTCGTCTGTCTGTAGCAAAGGTTCTCACAGATGGAGTAAAACATCTGTACACATCTCACAAAAGAACCAACAGCATGATACCAAAATCAGCCAGGAAACACTTGCAAGCATTTCCCTCCTTTTAACTCAAGACACAAATCAAGAATCTTGAGAAATGGTACTTCCTTTCTCCACCATATTCTGATTTTTCTGCAAAATGATGCCTTGGGCGTTGGTATATATTGGTCAGGAGTGCGACGTGAATGTGAAGGCCTGAGCGTAGCAACTGTTTGGAAGTATAGGCTTCGTAAAAATCAAGCATTGTATCAGCAAGAATTTGCTGAGGTCACCGGTATACTGGAGCTAGTGGAATGGGGGGATCCCCAACAAGTATAAGACTAGATCCTTTCTTTCAAGACACATGGAATATTATTTGGTAGAAAAGAGCTGTGTACATGAGACCACTGGAAAAGAATATCAAAGAGTATCTACTAAGTAGGAGGTTCAATGGTAGATATTACTTAAATCATCCGAGGTCAGAGAAGGATCAGGGCATTGTGAACTGGGAGTGACAGGGAAGACCCAGCGCGGGTGATGACCTGTGGACAGTCAAGAGTGTTGGGGTGAGGATGGGGCGGACACAGAGGGGCAGGTCAGGATGGGCTGCCACTTGGAGAAAGGGAGGCAGTCTGTGCCTGGAAACAAAGCTTCATGTCCTGTCACCTTTAGATTGTATTGCCTGAGACCCTGCTTTTTCTCTATATTCACGTTGGTTTTCCTCAGTGACATTCACTGACCTCAGGGTTATACTGCAAGAAAGAGATTTGCAATGGGGATTTTTTCCTGGGGCAAGAGACCTGCTGTCTTTGATAGAACCCCTGAGGTTTGGGTTAGACTAGAAGCTTCCGGATTTATTTTTCCTATAGCATCCACCTTCTTTGTGATGAGACATCCAAGGAAAGGAGAGACTGTCCTCTGAGCTCCTCTCCCCATGGTCTGGCCAGTGTGGGCCAGCGGTTTCCAGCCCTCAGTATGAGAGGTCAGGGAGGGCTGGTCCAGGCAGGATAAGTAGGCTGATGGGTATGCATCTTATGTATCCTTGACTTTCAAGCTGAGCATCGTCTATTTCAGTAGCAACACCTTCTTCCTTGCAACTCCCGGGGGTGCTGAAAATAGATTTAAAAGCCTCTCTTACACATAACTGAAAACGGGAAGTGAGTGGGCAATGACACCCTTGTAGGGAAATATTCTTTGAGCGTATGTTGATGCATACAAAGAAAACACCATTTCCTTAGGCGCTTTGAGTTTGTTAGTCATTTTGCTTTCCTTCCTTCTTTTGCTAACCTTGCTTTTTTCTTTCTTCTTTACTGCTGAAGGCTCATATAATAAAACCATTGTATTTCTGTTTGGGTCTGTTTCAATGCCTTTTTTTTTTTTCAATACTAGGTCCCATGGCATGTTTTTGTGTGGCTTTTGTCTGTGTTGTCTTTTTGTTTGGAAATTATGTGAAAGATAAACCTCCAGAGGGGGATGTCTTTGGATGGTCCAAAGAGATACTGGTGTTAATGGAAATCTGGCAAAAGTGAAATTAAACTGAGAATATCAAGAGCATTTTCCCTATCAGTGAGATGTTTAGTACACTAAAAGATAGGAAACTTATCATGCAAATTGCTGACATCAGAGCAAGGCTTCAAAACTTTGGAAAAGCAACAATGTGAGTACTGGAGCATTCCTACCGTGTAGGGGAAGCTGAGGAAACATTATATGTAGTTTGAATTATTTTAAATGTTCTTTTTTTTTTTGAGATGGACTTTTGGCTCTTGTCGTCCAGACTGGAATGTAATGGCGCTCACCACAACTCCCGGGTTCAAGCCCTTATCCTGCCTCAGCACCCTGAGTAGCTGAGATTACAGGTGTGCACCACCACACCCAGCTAATTTTTGTATTTTTAGTAGAGACAGGGCTTCACCATGTTGGCCATGCTGGTCTCGAACTCCTGACCTCTGGTGGTCCACCCGCCTTGTTCTCCTAAAGTGCTTGGATTACAGGTGCGAGCCATCATGCCCAGCCTGAATTGTTTTAAATATTCTGTATTCAAATCACAAATTATCCAACAAGAATCAAGAGTCAGGGGACAAGACACTTGCCTCTAACTTATGGGAACGTGGGAGGTGCTCAGTAAATCCTTTTTCTGTTGAATTGAACAATACCAGGAGGAAGAAATGTTGTTGGGTCTTCTATTTGTCATTCTGTCAAATATTAAGAAATGTCCTAATGTGACAAGGGCTATCTGGAAGTGTGAATAAGTGGACATCTGGTAAGAGGAGGAGCCCAGGGATTTCATTCTTTCTCTGTGACTAGCAACTTCTCCTGACTTGAGAGGTTACCTTTTTCATCCCCTCATTTCATGTCATCTAGACCATAACACACAAAGCAATCGAGACAGGAAGGAGCTCCAGTGAATGCCGTATAGAAGCATGGACTGCAGGGCTGAGCAGTTGGAGTTTCCATCCTGGCTCTGCCATTGATTAGTCATGTTACTTTGAGCCAGTTTCCGGATGTCTCTGGGTCTCTGTTTTTCTCATGTTTAGAATGAGGATAATAGTTGTACCTACCTGTGTCAGGGTTCTCCAGAAAAACAGAAGCAATCAGAAGTGTATAGGCAGAATTATTATAAGGAATTGGTTCACAAGGGGTGATTATAGAGGTTGGCACGTCCAAAATTTCCAGGGTTGGCCAGCAGGCTCAAGATTCAGGAGAGTTGATGGTACAGATGAAGTCCAAAGACAATCTGCTGAAAAATTCCCTCTTGCTCAGGGAGGCCTATCTCTCTACACTATTCAGGCCTTCAACTGATTGGATGAGGTCCACCTCTTATGGAGGACAGCTGCTTATTCAAAGCTCACCATTTTTTTTTCTTTTGAGGCAGAGTCTCTCTCTGTTGCCCAGGCTGGCAAGCAGTGGTACAATCTTGGCTCACTGTAAGCTCCACCTCCTGGGCTCAAGCCATCCTCCCACCTTAGCCTCTCAAGGAGCTGGGACTGCAGGTGTGTGTCACGTGCCTGGCTAATGTTTGTAATTTTCATAGAGATGGAGTTTCCCCATGTTAACCAGTCTGGCCTCAAACTCCTGAGTTGAAGAAATCCACTGGCTACCGCCTCCCCAAAGGGAGCTATCTGGGATTATAGGCATGAACTACCGGGCCTGACCAAAGTTTACCAACTTAAATGTTAATCTTATCCAAAACACTCTCCAAGCTGACGCATAAAATTAACCATCACACTACCTTCTAGGACTGTCGTGTTTGCCTGACAGTGTGGGCTATGTTTGTTTGTGTTATTATTATGACTGGGAAGACAGCAGTGATGATGGTGAAGATTCTTAGTCCCCTTGTTACTGATACCACTATGGAGTCTGAAATGCCAGATTTTAAAACTCAGCTCTATTGCTCCTTAGCTGTGTGAACTTGACCAAGATCTTTGACCTCTTTGAGTCTACATTTTCTCATCTATGAAATAGGAACCATAAGAGAGACACCTCCTAGGGTGTTACAGTAAATGAAGATTTATAGATGCACCATTCCAAACTGTGGTATTTGACATGTGATACATCCTATATGAGGGCTTGTAGCTGTGCTTGTGATGATGATGACTGTTACTTTTATAGCATTACTACAGAATCTGGCTGTATTAGTCCGTTCTCACACTGCTGTAAAGAACTACCCAAGAAGAGGAAACGCACAAGGAAAAAAAGGCTAAACTGACTCACAGTTCCACAGGCTACACAGGAAGCTTGGTCAGGAGACCTCAGGAAACTTACAATCATGGCAGAAGACAAAGAGGAAGAAGCACGTCTTACAGCGGCAAAGCAGGAAAGAGAGAGAGAGAGAGAGAGAAAAGGGGGCGGTGCCCCACACTTTTAAACCATTAGGTCTCAGACAACTCACTATCACAAGAACAGCAAGGAGGAAGTCCGCCCCCATGACCCAGTTACCTCCCACCAGCCCCCTCCCCTTACACATGGGGATGACAATTCAACATGGGATTTGGGTGGGGACACAGAGCCAAACCATATCATTGAGCCAGTTTTGGCCTTGGACAAGATTCTTGACCTACCCAAAACTTATCTGTAAAATGAGGACAGAGGCACAGCGTTTTGAACTCTGATGCGTAGTATGCATTACACAAATGCTTGCACTACAGTTGTGAGGATGATGACTTTTACTGTTATTGCCGTTACTATAGAATCTGATACATTAACTGGCTGTTGACCTTGAGCATGACCCCAAACTTCCCTGAGCCTGCGTTTCCTCATCTGGAAAACGAGGCAAATGTAGAGTCATGCCTTTCGTGTGAGGTGGCTATGAGGAACAAGGTGGACAGAGCGTGTGAAGCAGCTGTCACCATTCCTGGCCCCTGGCCCACTGAAAGCGCTCAATGTGTGTTGGTCCCTCCGCATTCATTCACGCATTGAGCAGCAGGCCCCAGGAACGCATCAGCAGCATCACCACTGTCTGTTTTTCCCAGCCCACCATCCTCTGTGCGACAACCCTGGCATACGATCATTAAGTCAGTGATCGGGACCGGAGGACTTCCCAAGTTAGCCACTCTATTTTTGGACAACTCTACGATTTAGAAGAGTTTTTTTTTTTTTTCTTTGCGTTTGGAAATTATGTGAAAGAAGATAAGTGATCAGTTCTCATCAGTGATTAGTGCCAGCACTGTGGGCTGAGCCCGTGCACAGCACGCTCGTCCCTCTCTTTGTGACAGCCCTCCAAATATTTAAAGATAGCTCTCACACCTCTCCCAAGCATGCTTGTTGTCAGACTAAACATCCCAGCCTCCTTCATCCTTCTGTCGTGTGACACAGTTTGTAGCCCCTCGCTACTTTGGTTGCTGTCATCTGGACCTGCTCCAGGTTTTCAAGGGTCCCCTTAACATACACCACACACGACTGCATTCAGCAGTCCAGATGAGCAAACGTGCCCCACAGAGGACTGCTGCTCACGTCATCCTGGTGCAGACTTTCATGAAGGTGTCCTAAGTTTGGAGTCACTCTTTCAACAACCTCATCGGGTCTCTTCTGTTTGATTTCGAGCTTCCATTGACTCACCCTTTTTACACGAATGGGTCGTAAGCAAAAGCATCTTACTCCTATCTGTAAGTCTGTCCTGCCTTAGAAAGTTGATGCTCTGAACCTATGTGTAAATGTTGCACATTTACACATCTTCTCATTAAAATATAATCTTCTGATTAAAAATAACTTTCAGTGTCTTGGACTAATCAAGACACTGAAATTATATATTTCATCGTGAAATAATTATATTTCATCGTGTTAAGTTCGGCCTATGTTTCAAACCACTGAGATATTCTGAAGAAACATGTATTATATTTTGATCAGAAAATTAATTCATGCTTATCATATTTCAGAAATGTAGAAAAGTACAAAGAAGAAAATAAACGTTTATGTCTACCAACCCAGAGACAATAAAACCATTGTTGGCTTGCTTTTTGGTGACTTTTTTTTTTTTTTTTTTGAGTTGGAGTCTGTCTCTGTTGCCCAGCCTGGAGTGCCGCAGCATGATCTTGGCTCACTGCAACCTCTTCCCCAGGCTGTAATGTTTCTTGTGCCTCAGGCTCCTCAGTAGCTGGATTTACCAGCATCTGCCACCACACCAGGCTAAATTTTGTATTTTTGGTAGAGACAGGGTTTCACCATGTTGGCCAAGCTGGTCTTGAACTCCTGACCTCAGGTGTTCTGCCCACGTCGGCCTCCCAAAATGCTGGGATTACAGGCATGAGCCACTGTGTCCAGCCACTTTAGTGACTTATTAACAGTCCTGTGTCTTGGGGTGTTTGTGTTTATGACGTGTGTGTGATGCATTTGTTGTTATAAAATTGGGACTGCATTGTATACATAGCTTTGATTCCTATTTTTTTTCATTTAATATTCATGGTGAGCCTGTATCAAGTTATAATTGAAAACCTGACAACAAAGTACATCCTGTGGACATATGATAATCCATAATTTACTTAACCATTCCTTTATTATTAGAAGTGAGGAATATTTCCAAAATGTTGCTGTTATAAATAGTGCTCAGTGAGCACCTTTGCATATATCAGCGTTTCTGAGCCTCAGTTCTGTTGACATCTGGGGCTGGATAATTCGTGGATGTGAGGATGGTCCTACATACGCATATTTGGCCTCTACCTACTAGATGTCACTGCTACCACCCCAGGTGTGACAACAAAAAAATGTCTCTGGACATTGCTAAATTTCTCTAGGGGTAAAATTCCCCCCCTCCCCATGGAGAACTACTGGTTTTTGTCTTTTCAGTGGCATACGTGGGGAAGGAAAGAGTGGGAGCAGTGACCCCAAGTGCAGACAGTAAAGGAACACATTACCAGTAGAGAATTTTACAACAGTATAAACCAACTAAAAATTGGTCACTTATTATTCTCATCCTGTGCCAATAATGTCAATAATAAAATTTGCCTTCCTACCAGGAGAGAATACTCCCATTTCACCACTGCCTCAAATGGTCTTGCCATTGTCTATGTTAGCAAGAGTCCCAAAAGAGGCCGGGCTCACACCTGTAATCCCAACACTTTGGGAGGCCGAGAAAGGTGGATCACCTGAGGTCAGGAGTGTGAACCAGCCTGGCCAACATGGTGAAACCCCGTCTACTCAAAATAAAAAATTAGCTGGGTGTGGTTGCACGTGCCTGTAATCCCAGCTACTCGGGAGGCTGAGGCAGGAGACTCACTTGAACCTGGGAGGTGGAGGTTGCAGTGAGCCGAGATTGCACCACTGCAATCTAGCCTGGGTGACAGAATGAGACTGTCAGAAAGAAAGAGAGAAAGAGAGAGAGAAGAAAGAGAGACAGAGAGAGGGAGAAGGAAAGAGAGAGAGGGAAGAGAAGGAAAAGAAGGAGTCCCAAAGCATGTTTATGCCTCCTGAAGTTTTACAGAATTTTGACAAAACTGCTCTCTTGGTCCTCACAGCTCTCAGACCACTTGAGGGCCGGGCCGGGAGACTGTGGCTATACTCAGAATCATCTTGTCCCGATATTAAGCATTATCGTCCTGCTGGATCAAATTCAAAGGGCTTAACTCTATTCTCTAGGTTCTTGAGAGTACATGCTTGAGGCTCTGGGACCCTGCCCTAGTTGGTCAAAACATATTCCCTTTATAATTATCTTCTGATTAAAAATAACTTTCAGTGTCTTAGACTAATCAAGTGTAAACCCCAAATGTGTCACTTCTCAGATCATCAAATTTGACTTCCTACAACCCCCTCCTGGGCTCCTTCCACTGCTGTGGACTAGTCTCCTTGGAGGAGTGCACATTAAACTCCATAAAGAAATTGTGGTTCATATGCAGCGTGGAATACCATGCAGCCAGAAAAAAGAATGAGATTATGGCCTTTGCAGGAACATGGATGGAGCTGGAGGCCATCATCCTTAGCAAACTAACACAGAAACAGAAAATCAGATATCACCTGTTCTCACTTATAAGTGGGAGCTAAATGAGGAGTACACTTGGACACAAGGAGGGGAACAAGAGACACCGGGGCCTACTGAGAGTGGAAGGTGGGAGACGGGAGAGGATCCGAAAAATTAACTACAGGGTACTAGGCTTAGTACTTGGATGACAAAATAGTCCCCACGACAAACTCCCGTGACACAAGTTTACCTGTATAACAAACCTGCACATATACCCCAAACCTAAAATAAAAGATTTTAAAATTATAATAAAAAATCACAGACTTCATAGCTTCCCACATGTGTTCCACGATCTTGGAATACCTTTACTTATTTTCTATATAAGCCCTGCCAGTGGGGAAGCCTTTCTTGGGATCTAAAATCCTCATTGATATTCTGCTTCTCCCAACTCTTACCTTGATGGTAGTTCCTATCATATCATGTCATGTAATTTTGTGCTTAACTTACAAATCTATATATTTTTAATTGTTTTAGTAACTTAGTCCCATCTCAACAATTAAGAATGTAAATTTCCTGCAGGAAAAAGAAATGTCTCATACTCATACATCTTCTCAAAAATTGAGTCTGAAAACAATAAATGGTTGCTAATAAATGTGTAAGTGGTTTCATTCTAACATTACTTAATCAATGTCCTCATTCCCTAGATTAGCGCTACAAAATTCAATGCAAGAATTAAAAAATAGGCCATGCATAGTGGCTCACACCTGTAATCCCAGCACTTTGGGAGGCCGAGGTGGGGGATCACAGGAGGTCAGGAGTTTGAGATCAGCCTGGCCAACATGGTGAAACCCCGTCTCTACTAAAAATGCAAAAATTAGCCGGGCATGGTTATGGGTGCCTGTGTTCCCAGCTATTCGGAAGACTGAGGCAGGAAAGTCGCTCGAATGGAAGCTGCAGTGAGTGGAGATTGCACCATTACACTCCAGCCTGGACGACAAGAATGAAACTGTCTCAAAAAAAA
>NW_016107433.1:4448030-4480009 GCF_001604975.1 Cebus imitator
ACTCATGTGGGCCAGGTACAGTGGCTTATGCCTGCAATCCTAACACTTTGGGAGGCCAAGACAGGTGAATCACTTGAGGTCAGGAGTTTGAGACCAGCCTGGCCAACATGGTAAAACCCCATCTCTACAAAAAAAAATAAAATACAAAAATTAGCCAAGCGTGGTGGTGGGCACCTGTAAGTCTAGCTACTTGGGAGGCTCAGGCAGGAGAATTGTTTGAACCTGGGAGCCAGAGGCTGCAGTGAGCCGAAATGGTGCCACTGCACTCCAGTCTGGGCAACAGAGCAAGACTCCATCTCAAAAAAACAAACAGACAAACAAGTATTCATGTGTTAAATGCAAATATTCAAACCATCACAATTTTTAAAACTCTGTTTTGATCTGTATTGATTTTTTTAATATGTGAAGAAGAATAAAAAAATATTTGAGAATAGTGAAACAGACTGGGTTCTCTTGGGTTTGGAGCCCACGTCTACACTCTAGGGCAGGAGAGCAGTAGGTATGCAACAGAAACTCGGTAGACCCTAAACCTCATTCCCTAATGTGTGGGCCACAGGTCGCATCAGCATCACCTGGGATTTTGTAAGAAATGTGAACTCGTGGGTTGCACTGAACCAGAATCCATGTTTGAAGATCCCCAGGTAGTTCCTCCTTGATTTACAGTTGGCAAAATGTTCATTTAAAAGTCTGCCACAGTTTTGGTCTGTGACTGTGTGGCTCTCCGCACACAGAAAAGCTAGGCCTAGGTACCATTCCTGCCAGGACACTGAGCAGTACCCTCTCCAAAGAGGAAGTGGCTTGTAACATAAAATATTCTACCATCATGAAATGTTAACATATCAAAGCCAGCTTTGCTTTCTTCTATTCCTGGGCACCTCGCCCACTGTAATGGATACGGCTGGCAAGTTAGAAATCCAGAAACTCCCAGGGACTTAGGATGTTTCAAGGAAGCGGAAATTCCTGGACATCGGTGAGTTTTGGCATTACTCTGCCAAGTGGTCTCAAGTTGCAGGGCTGATAACTAGTAAAATGCACACGACCATGTGAGCAATCACTTCTGGTTCAGCAAACACATGTGAGTTCGTGAAATCTGGGAACCAACTGATTGTTATTCCTAAGCTACAGGAGTGTCTTTCTTCCTCGTCTTTCAGACCACAACAATGCGTCTTGGAAGTCATCTCTGGGCTATTTCTGAATCCACCATCCTCTTTGAGTGGACTGATTGCCCAGAAACTGACCAGGGCAATGACTACCTAATTGATGTTTGGGAATGGATTTGTTGTTGTCCTTTAAAATGATGTATTGACCCACACTTGGGCTTTCTTCTTTCCCTAGTAAGAAATCCCTTCCTCCAGGCTCCCCTGGTAAATTGCCTCCATCCCGAGGACTCTGAAATTGCCCAACTTACAGCCACCTTCCTCCCACCTGGCCACACCGCCTCATGTTGGCAGCTCACGCTGCTGCTGCGAGGTGAACATGGCTCTTTCTCTCCAATCTTTGGCCATTTTTCCTAGGCTGCTTTTTTTTTAAATTTTTTTTTTTATTTTATTTGTGGTCTCTGTCATTCTGCCGGGGCAAGGGGGTAAAGAGATCTGACACTAAGTGCAGGGAAATGCTGAATCTGGAATCTATCTTCCAGACGGCACAAGAATAAAAATTCATAGCAGGACAGCAGCTACTGACACGCTCCCAAAGACATATTGCAGGTAGCATTATTTATTGTGGCAAGGAGTTCATAGAAGTGCTACCTCAAAGCACCCTGAGAGATCCTAAAAAGCCCATCTCCCATCAGGTGAGGCAGATTTATGGAGGCTGCTCTTAGAGAGGTCAGGCGGTGCGGCTCAGGAAGCAGGCTCCTCACAGAACGCCTGGATTCCCTTAACATATTCAGTGCAGTTTGATTGGTTCAAAGGAGGGCTTGAGTCTGTAATGTTGACCATAAAATTGCAGTGACATGCTGCTTTAGATAAGAGGGCTGGAGGAAGGGGGCAGGGAGGCTGTGGGCACTAGAGCAGCCAACACAGGCGAGTTCGGAGCATGCGCTCATATTTTACTTAATGTGTGGGGAGAGGGTGGGGGATGAGACTAGGCAGATTAATATTTGCACAAAGGAAAGCTAAACCCACCAGCCTGGACACAGCAGACAACCCTGCGTCTGTGCACAGAATGCCACATGCACACAAACACGCAGAGGCATGCGGGGACCTTGAGGTGTGTATGTCCCCACCCAGATAGAAACAGCATGGCAAAGCCTAGCCAGCCAGTTTGACCTCACAGTTATCCCAAAGTCACCCAGAGGAAGAGCTCTTTTCCCATGACCCCTGTGAACTTCATCAGGGGTCTCCCAGCTCTTTCTCTCCCCTATTTACATGACATCATTTCCCATGCTGCTGGCTAACGAGCCTTGGAGGCACCGACTCACACTCTGAACCCAGACACAGACCAAAAATGAGGCTCTTTTACAAGCTCCGTGAGGCTGAGACTGGTGGGAGGCTGCCGGAGAAGGGCACTGAATCCCTGTCTTCCGGAATCAGTGACTTTCATGCAGGACCAAGGGTAGAACCAGTACCCCAAGGATGCATAACACAAGGAGATGACTTTGCTGCTTTTTTTTTTTTTTTTTTTTTTTTTTGATTTATGGTCATTCTTTACATAATCTTTGGACATTTTTTTTTTTTTTTTTTCTTTGCATTAGGGTTTTTGAACCTCCATCAGATCGGGTGAGCATCACTTACTGATTCAGAGCCAATGTCTTCCACATCAGTTTCCTAATCCTGGTAGGTTTCCACTGATCCTGTTTCGAGGGCACCACGTTTGTGGCCCAAATCAGTGGCCCTCTGTGGGTGGCCTGGTGAAGAGATATAATTGCTGTCGACTTTCCACATCCAAGTTAGAGAGATGGAGTATATAAGAGAATGAGATGGCCATCTAAATAATTGAGGTGATTATCTTTTTCTGAATTATTCAGCTAGGACCTAAATTGTCCTATAAATTCATAGGAAGGTAGGTTTTTGGTTTGACTTACACAGATAATAGATTTAATTCTTCACTCAAACCCAGAGGTCCGGTTGTAAAGGGACTCTTTCTCCTTTTGTTGAAACTGACATCATTGAGGCCTTTGGCTCCACCTGTTTTTAAATGTGCCCCCAACCAGGTGTCTTATTTGTGTGAGGTGTTTGGAATGTCCATCTGAATTTTAAGGTCAGCCTCCAGAATGTGAACCATAGGAAGTAAGAACATCAGAGTTTTTATACATTGAAATGAACTTTCTCTCATTACATTCTGATCAAAGTGAAGAAGTTGTGAAAATTTTTCCATTGCTCGGCCCAACATAATGGCTCATGCCTGTAATCCCAACTCTTTGGGAGGCCGAAATGGGAGAATTGCTTGAAGCTAGGAGTTCAAGACCAGCCTGGGCAACACAGCAAGACCCCATCGCTAATAAAAATTTAAAATTAGCCAGGCATGGTGGTACGTGCCTATAGTCATAGCTACTAGGGAGGCTGAGATGGGAGGATCACTTGAGTCCAGGAGTTTAAGGCTGCAGTGAGCTATGATCACACCACTGTACTCCAGGCTGGACAACAGAGCAAGACCCTGTCGCCCCCCAAAAAAAATCTCCATTGCTTTTTCTTCTTCAGAATCCTGCCCATTTAGAAAGTCCCCTAGTCATTTGCATACTCTGTTGATCTCTCCCATCAGTGACTTTAAAAATGTCAACACCTGCCACCGTTTAATGCCACCTGCTCACAGCAGATAGTCCAAGGCATTGCTATTTTTCTATTTGGCTCTCAGTTCTAGCCTCCCTGCAAGCTTGGTCCTGAGGGTTGTGGCCACTGACATCTCTAAAGCAAGGAGGATGCTCAGAGCCTCTGAATGACACTGCTCAGATGGTCATCATAACCCACCGGCCTTGACAGTCGTTCCTCCGAGTACCACTGTTGACCCCCTGAGGTCCCACGCTTGACCTCATTAATACAAAAGGGGAGAAAGCTAAGTGAATGTTTTCACAGCCTCCTCTTTCTCCAGGCCAACTGGAGGTTATCAAGGCCAGAGGCTGCTCTCTAGTTCATAAACCTGTTAGGGTATTCGGAGTCATGATTCTCTTATTCAACTGTCTGCGCTTTTCCTTGGGACAACTAATCCCTCAGCGTGACTGGTGGAAGCCGCAGTATTGATTTCTGTGTCTCTCTAAACCTCAGTTGTGTTCAACGCTTGTTAGACATCTGAAGGAATATCCAGTGGGCTCTGGGGGCAATTTGAGAGCCAGGCTCAATAGGCTGCTCTTGAGAGAAGCTTCTGTAAGGTTGCTGGGCAAGCCAATTGAATGGATTTTTAAATGAGAAGGAGACAGAGAGGAGAAAGGGAGGGGAAGGAGGGGATGAGAGAGAGAGGAGAGAAAGAGAAAGAGAAGGGAGGAAGGAAAAAAGATACAAAGGAAAGAGAGAAACTAGAGAGGAAAAATAGGGCAAAGAAAGGGGAGAAAGAAAGAGAAAGGGAGCTTTCTTCTAAGGGAGATCTTGAAGGATTTCCATCTTCTCCTTTTGTCTTCTGTCTCCCTTTGTTAATAAAAGAGATTTTTTTTTTTTAAATTTTCCTGGTCAACACTAGCTGGAATGAGAAGAGGGCATCCCTACGTGTGACTGGTGCCAGGTTGGGGCACGCCTACGTGGGTTCGTGGCATGCGTGGACTCTTTCAGGCCTTGTGGTTACGGCAGCATCCGTGGACCGTGTCCATGTTTCATCTTTGCTTCTTTGCAAAGGTGGGGGCTTGAGGATGCCCCTGCTGGATCCGATTGAAGCTGTAAGAAAGGCTTATACACACTGCAAGATTCTCTTTCCTGTTACCACCTATCTTAAATGAGTGCTTGTAACCAGAAAAAAAAAAAAAAAACTGTATAAAAAAAAAAAAAAAGAAAAAGAAAAAAGAAAGAATTAAAATATATATGCATGTGGCTCAGATAACTCAATCAAAATTTAAAATTAAGTAGGTAGACATCCAAACCTAAATCTCAAAATATGTGCTAGATTTTTTTCATTACTTATCTCTCTGACAAGTGTTTTCTACAGGAATCAAATGATCAGTAAGTATCTCTAGTTCTCGGTACCTAGAACTAGAATTTTTAATTGTTTTAGTAACTTATTCCCATCTCAACAATTAAGAATGTAAACTTTCTGCAGGAAAAAGAAAATGTCTTCTACTCATGTATCTTCTGAAAAACTGTAGAGAATGAGCCTTGTCCTCACTCTTTGCTTGTTTGTATCCTTCAGCCTTCAAACCCAAACCATCATTTAGCATGGGTTGCAGAAATCGTGGGAGCTGGCAAATTTTGGGGGTGAGTGCTGGTCCTACAGAATTAAGGAGCTTCCTAAACTTTCTCTTCAGTGTTCCTGTAAAGGTAATTGCTGATCTTCAAGGTACCTGGTGCCCATTTGCAAATGTCATCCTGTAGTTCATTTAAACTGAAAATAATGCCTAATACTCCTTGTGCCTTCCCCCAATTTTTCAAACTCTGAACTTTTAGGAAATTACCGTCACCTTGTGGATGTAAAATTTTAAGGAAAACTCAATTGTGAATTTTAACAAGCCAGGATACTAAGAAACCAAAAAGATTTAAGAGAAGGAAAGGCAGCCAAGGGTGAGAAGGGAATGATCTCGTCACTGCGTTTCTCTTGAGAATGAGCCTGTTTCTCTTGTTTCTCTGGCTGTGGTACCCACCTGTGTACACCAGAACAAAATGAACTTAGCCTTAACTTGGTTACTGGCATGACTGTTTCGAAGGGCTGTCCTAGAACAGACAAAATTCTATTCCGAGAATATATTTTTGCATGAACAAGCAGTTTTTCCAGTTTCAGAGAAACAAGAGAGTTCTTTTAAGTCCAGCCTCCAGAAGCTCCTTGGCCAACAACCTTTAGTGCTCACCGTCCTCGTGGGGTCAGCCCAGATTGATTTAGTGATTAATTCCAACATTTTTCTGGCTTCTCCACTGCAGCAGCACATTTCAGGTTTCTACATATAGGTCAACCCAGGCAATTAGGAGACAGCTTCTGTTTTTCACAGGTATTCAGCAGGCAGGAAGCCTGGTTTACAAATGAGTGATCATGTGTACGATGGTTGGCTTGATGGACAGGGGCTGCCATCTTCTCAGCTACTGTATTTGAACATGTCAGGACGTAGGACAAGCTTCTACACTTCTTACTCCAAAGATCACTTCAACCATCAGGAACTTTATCATCCCAAAAGACACTTTCCAATGATCTTGTTATCACTTCCATTTTATGTTGCCAGTTTTGTGGTCTTGCTGTTCTTGTCGTGTAGGAGATGAACTGATCCCACTTAACAGCCCACCACTGGCAACTTGATCAGTGAAGGTTTTCATTTAGTCTTCACCGAACTCCATAGGCTTCTCTCAGTAATGTCCAAGCTGGGAAATTGATCATACTGCCCCAGGAGGCTAGAAATGATTATGTGGCATTGGCTCTGGGTAGAACAGTGGCCACCACTCGAAGCCAACATTCTGCATAAACCATCTGATTCCCTGTGGGCAGGGTCTAGCAGCTTATCACTGTCTGAAGGTCAATTGGCATCCATCTTACACTCACAGAGAATCTCAAGTATGGATTCTTGTCATCATCTCCAAGTAAGATGACATTCCATTTGGAGGCATTAAAAATACTCATGTGGTGGTGAAACCCTGTCTCTACTAAAAAATACAAAAATTAGCTGGGCATGGTGGTGTGCGCCTGTAGTCCCAGCTACTCGGGAGGCTGAGGCAAGAGAATTGCTTGAACCGAGGAGGTGGAGATTGCAGTGAGCTGAGATTGCGCCACTGCACTCCAGCCTGGCGCCTGGCGACAGAACAAGACTCTGTCTCANAAAAAAAAAAAAAAAAAAAAAAAAAAAAAAGGCTGGAATCAAGTTTATTTCCAGGGTATATAATCACGAGGTGAGAGACTGGCTCGTTGCATTAAGCCACGAGGGACTTGGCAATGATCTTTCTCTGTTTCTTGGTATCTGGGCCTATCTGAGGTGCCCACACTGCAAGGCATCTAGTACTGTCTAGCCAGTGATTCTCAACTGGGACAATTTTGTATCCCCCTAGCCCTGTCCAGAGGACATGTGGCATTATCTGCAGACATTTTTGATTGTCACAACTGATGGAGGTTCCAGTAGGCATCTGGACAGTAGAGGCCAAGGGTGCTGCTAAAAACCCTGCAATGCACAGGGCAGCCCCCGACGATAAAACATTATCCCATCTTGCCAGGCGTGGTGGCTCACGCCTGTAATCCCAGCACTTTGGGAGTCCAAGGTGAGCAGATCACCTGAGGTCTGGAGTTCAAGACCAGCCTGACCAATATGGAGAAACCCCGTCTCTACTAAAAATACAAAATTAGCCAGTGTGGTGGTGCATGCCTGCAATCCCAGCTATTCGGGAGGGCGAGGCAGGAGAATTGCTTGAACCTGGGAGGCTGAGGTTGCAGAGAGTCCAGATCACGCCACTGCACTCCAGCCTGGGCAACAAGAGCAAAACTCCATCTCAAAAAAAAAAAAAATTCCCTTCTGAAACATCAGCAGGTTCAAGATTGAGTGACCATGATGTAAGCTCTGAAGAAGTCTGACTTCCCATTTTTTTCTGTCTCATTTGCACCCCACTTTTATCTCAAACCCTTCTTCCTTCAGCCAGAAACATGATAGTCACCTCTAGGAGACTTCTTTACAAGTAAAGGATAAAAAGGAAAGACAGGAGATGTTCTACATCCAGGCCACACCTGCCCAAGTCCTCACAAACCAGCCTCTCTAGGGATGGTCCCACGAATCTCTATCTTGAAGTTATCCAAAGGACTCTGATATGTAACCAGATTTGAGACTTCTGGATAAAGATAGGTGGTCTCTTCAAGATGCCATCAAGTATCCAGATGCTGAACCTGTCCAGATTTCTTTCAGTCGGAAATCTATTTCCTGACTTCTAGAATTGGAGGAGGGTCCACCCATCTGCCGCAGTCCAGAGCAATGCAGGCCCATCTGGTCAGCTCTCCAACATCACAGTCCCCTTCTCCACCAAAGATGAGAGACTGCCCCTACATCAGTGTGCTGGCCGCTTCCCAATGTCACAGCTTTCGGAACCAGTAAAGCCTGGACCACTGGTCTGCAAATTCAAAGAGGACAAGGCCGAGCACAGTGGTTCACACTTGTAATCCCAATGCTTTGGGAGGCTGAGGTGGGCAGATTGCTTGAAGTCAGGAGTTCGAGACCATCCTGGCCAACATGGCAAAACTCTGTCTCTACTAAAAATACAAAAATTAACCAGGCATGGGGGGCACACGCCTGTTATCCCAGCTACTCGGGAGGCTGACGCAGGAGAATCACTTGAACCTGGGAAGCAGAGATTATAGTCACCCAAGATCATGCCACTATATTCCAGCCTGGGTAGCAGAGTAGGACTCTGTCAAAAAAAAAAAAAAAATCCTGGCACCCACAGCCACCTAGGGGCACACCTGCAGGACATCTTTGTCCCTCAGTGTCCTCCAGGTAGAGTCCAGAGGGACTTACATGCTATTTGAAACACATCCAACCTCATCTTTATAATGGCCATGTGGAATCTTTATTTTCTACAGTGGGGGCATTTCAGGGAGTCCTTTCTTTTTTAAGAAAGAGTCTCATTCTGTCACCCAGGCTGGAGTGCAGTGGGGCAATCATATCTCACCACAGCCTCCAACTCCTGGGCTCAAGCGATCCTCCTGCCTCAGCCTCCTGAGTAGCTGAGACTACAGGTGCACACCACCATGCCCAGCTAATTATTTCATTTTTTGTCCTTTGTCTTACCAAGTGACCCTTGGAGCATATTTGGGAAGGAGCAGTAGCAAAAGAATCACACCAAACTTGTTAACTAAAAAAAGGCCAAAGCAATTCATGGTAGTATCCCTCACAGTCAAAATAGAGTAGAGACTTCAGATGAGGACACGAATCATATAGATTTGTAGAATGTTTTCTTTCTGCCACAGAAGAAAGAGAGAGAGATCACGAGACTGCCCTCGTTGTTTTTGGAAATTGTCATAGGTCTGATTTGCTGGGCCAGTGGAGAGTTGACTTAGAAGCATAGAATGCATCTCATTACTTTTTGTTTGCATCCTTCAAATGCTGCAAACATGGTGGGCCCTATGACGTGCGTGGTGAAATATGGGGCATTTTACGTAAATAAATAGGGCCAGACGGCCTGCCCTTTGCAGGCCCAGGTCTCAGCCTGCTCCTCCCGGCATGCGCTCGTTCTCAGTATTCCTCTTCATCGGCAGCATGGGCTCTTGCCTCTCCTCATGATCATTACTTTTCCGGAGACCCAGGCCTGCCCCTCATCAAGATTTATATCGCCACATTCATTAGGTGATACAATACTGTCAACAGAACCAGCGGTGGCAGCGGTGGCCTCATTATCTCCGTGGTTAACCCCTGCCTCCCCAGTGTTGGGCCCTGTCAGGGATTTTAAATTCAAATTAAATTTTAATGCGGCAGCTTTGATGTTGGAGGTAGAACTGCCTACTCAGGAGGTGGCTGGGGACGGAGATTCTATTGTTAGGTTCTTTCACCCTCTTATGAACTCCAAGCAAAACATCCCTGGAAAACTCTTTTTGTCTTGTAGGGGCTGAGCAGCAATGTTCAGATACTACAACTTATTTCAATTTCTGGCTGCTATCATAAATTAAGGAATGTGTGTTTCAAACGTGTAGACTGTACTAGATTGTCTAAAGACTGTCGTATTAGGGCTCAGATGCTGTATGTGACTCTAGGGGCTGGCCAAGGGACCCAGCCTGTAAAATCATCATCATCATAATTTGTACTTAGAGAGAAAATTCGTCACTTCAGAGACTTTTTGACATGAAAAAGCAATAGCACCCTTTTCTGGGACTTCCTTCCCTTGTAGTTCTCTCTGTCTGCACAGATACTGCTGTTATTTGAGACCTTTAAAAACTACACATAGCTTTTGTTTTCGTGCATGTACAAACTGAAGTGAAATTGTTCCAGCTGTAATCACAGCTCTTCGAAGTAGAGACCTTACCTTCTGTCAGGCGTCGTTATCAATAATGAAACACATTTTCAGTGTGGTAACTGACATATGGTAGGTACTTCTGGAATGTTAGTTTCTCCTCTGCTCACGGCATCTCCCTTGCCTGCCGCCATGCCTATCCAAGTGGGAATTCTCAGTAAAAACCCATCAGTTTGCATTGCTGCGCTCAGCCTCCATCCATCGGCCTCACAGTTAAGAGCATCACAGCCGGCCACTGCAACCTCGTGGTAAGGCCCAGAAGTCTAAGATATGCTCCGTGAGCTTTCTACCTAATTGCCCTCTATACAGTCAACAACAGTCTCTCTTAAAATTGTTGATTAAAGGAATGAAATAAATAAATAAATAAATAGACTGGGCACAGTGGTTCACACTTGTAATCCCAGCACTTTGGGAAGCTTAGGTGGGCAGATCAACTGAGGTCAGGAGTTCAAGACCAGTCAGGCCAACATGGCAAAAACTCATCTCTTTTAAAAATACAAAAATTAGCCAGATGTGATGATGCACGCCTATCATCCCAGCTTCTCGGGAGGCTGAGGCAGGAAAATCACTTGAATCTGGTGGGGGTGGAAGTTGCAGTGAGCTGAGATCACTCTCTGTCTCAAAAAAAAAAAGAAATCTGTTTTTGTTTGTTTGTTTGTTTGTTTGTTTTTATTGTTCTTGTGAGAGACAGTGTGTTGATCTCTCATCCAGGCTGGAATACAGTGACTCAGTCATAGCTCACTTTACAAATTCCTAGACTCCAGCAATCCTCCGACCTCAGCTTGCCAGGTGGCTAGTATTATAGGCACGTGCCACCATGCCTAGCTAATTTTTTATTTTTCTTTGTAGAAACAGGATCTTGCTATGTTGCCCAGGTTAGTCTCAAATTCCTGGCCTCAAGCGATCCTCCCTGCTCCGCCTCCCAAAGCACTGGGGTTATAGGTGTCAGTCACCAAGCCTGGACAAAGTCTAACATGAATTGTGTTCTCCTTACGTGCCAGGAACTGTGCTAAGTGCTATCTCATCTATTCAGCTGAACAACCCTCAAGATAAGGTTATTATCACAGACACTTTTCAGATAAGAAAGGGAGGCTCAGAGAGGTTCTGTAACTTACCCAAGGTCACATAATAAAAGAACAGATTTGAACCTGGTCTGCCTATCTCCAAAGCCCATGGACATTCTCCTTACAGGCCTTCTTGTTTCTCTTCTAAAGTGAGAAGTCCATGAGGTATCGAGGCTACATGTGTCCCATTGGACTCCCACAGGCCAAAGCAAGCAGATTGCAGATAGACAGATTTGGCTTTTACCTTTAATAGTTTATCTTACATTTACCAGGTCTACCTACTCAAGCTGCATTATAAGTAAGACCAAAAATAGAGGTTGGATATTTGTTGTAAATACACATGTTTGTAGCGCTCCTACTGCGTCCATGTGAAATAACAGGGCTACCAGTTGACTGGAGAAGGACAGTGCTTTTTAGCACACATGGATGTTTGTCCTAGAATCAGTGGCTACAGCACCAGGAGCATGAGAGGGCTCTTCATTATTAAACACATGGGCTTTGAGACCTGGGTTTGCATCCTGGTGCCACTACTTGCTAGTTTAGCGACCTTGGTCAATTACTTAGCCTTTCTTAACCTCAGTTTCCATATCTTAAAAAAATGGATAATAATCGGGCTGGGCATAGTGGCTCACACCTGTAATCCCAGCACTTCGGGAGGCCGAGGCAGGTGGATCATGAGGTCAGAAGTTTGAGACAAGCCTGACCAATATGGTGAAACCCTGTCTCTACTAAATATACAAAACATTTGCTGGGTGTGGTGGCGCACATCTGTAGTCCCAGCTGCTCAGGCGGCTGAGTCAGGAGAATCACTTGAACCTGGGAGGCGGAGGTTGCAGTGAGCCAAGATCGTGCCACTGCTTTCCAGCCTGGGTGACAGAGTGAGACTCTGTCTCAAAAAATAAAAATAAAAAGGATAATCATTCCTGCTTCACATGTCAATTATAAAGTAAATGAGGGGATGCCTCTGAAGCTCTTTGAACAGTATATGGCCCATGATAGGTGTTTTATTGTCACTATGTTATTGTTTATTGCCATTATCATTGTCAGTATCATTATTAGTGGTATTTGTCTTAGACAAATCAATGCAAAGAATCTACCCGTAACCATCATCCAATACATAACCGCCTATCTTAGGTAACAGATCAAGGGTATGAATTCTATTTCTACATCTCTCTGAATAAGGGACTGGGGAATAGAAGAGTGAATAGCAAGAAGGAAACCCTTAACAGAATTGTTGTCTAGTAAATTTCTTGGGCCTTGTTATGTACAAGTCAATCTTGAACATTGTCAAAAGAGAGTAATTTTCTAATTGTATTCACATAGATTATCTTCACATTAGGACTGTACTGTCTTTGGGTATAATTCCACATTGAGGCCTGAAACACTGCTGTTTAGCATTCATTTCCCATTTCAAGGATGTGGAAGGCTTATTAAAGTTCTCCCATCCTTCCTTCATGGACTTTATTTCCGCCATCTTCTTAATTCAGTTGTAACACTGCACTTACCCATTTTCATACAAGGTCTTAGCTTGTAGTGATGTTTTTAAATGAGAGAGTTTGGACATTTTTATGCTTTTTCAGTTATGTCTCTTAAATGAAATTTCATAAGCATTTAGCTGGTAATATGAACCAATTGCCTACATTATTTCCAAACAGAATATATAAAAGTCAGGATACTATGGTTTGATACACACACACACATACACACACACATACACATACACACACACGGGATTGTAATGAAAGGGCTAGAACTGTGAATTTCTCTGGGGATGATACTTGGACTGTGTCTGAACTGTTAGACCCCATCAGGGAGCCAGCAGTGACTGGGGCACCATTCCTGCTGGTGCCATTGGAATTGGAGGAGGAGCCACAGGCTTTTCCACAGTAGGACTGGAGAAAGCCACTCTTCAGAGGAGGTGCCTGTTGGATAAAGTCCAGCCAGAGCTGTGGCCTCCCTGTCCCCTATGCTTCTTGCCTATATATGTTTTCTGTCCTTACCATCACTTGTCCCACCAGTTGCTTGACCAAGTGTGAAAGTGAGTCACTGTATTCCAGCCCGAGTGAGAGAGCAAAACCCTGTCTCCTGCAAAAACAGCAAAAAAATTAGATTTTTTTTTTTTTTGAGATGGAGCTTGATCTCAGCTCACTGCAACCTCCATCTCCGCTTGACTCAAGTGATTCTCCTGCCTCAGCCTCCCAAGTAGCCGGGATTACAGGTGTGCGCAACCACATCTGGCTAATTTTTGTATTTTTAATAGAGATGGATGTTTTGCCATGTTGGCCCAACTGGTCTCAAACTTGACGAAGTATGAAAGGGTAGGCTGGGTGCGGTGGCTCACGCTTGTAATCCCAGCACTTTGGGAGGCCAAGGTGGGTGGATCACGAGGTCAGGAGATCAAGCCCTCTGAGCCAACATGGTGAAACCCCATCTCTACTAAAAATATAAGAAAATTAGCTGGGCATGGCAGTGCATGCCTGTAGTCCTAGCTACTCAGGAGGCTGAGACAGGAGAATTGCTTGAACCCAGGCGGCAGAGATTCCAGTGAGCCAAGATCGCGCCATTGCACTACAGCCTGGGCAATAGTGCAAGACTGTCTCAAAAAAAAAAAAAAAAAAAAAAAGGGGGGGGGCAGCCACTGCCTTGTCACCCATCCTCTGTCTAGCCCAGGCCCCCCTCCCTGCTTTCTCCTGGTGACCCTCCATCCACCACTTCACTGCAGCTTCCCATCTGTGCCATTAACTGAAAAGCAAATGGACTTGCTGACATCATAAATGTTCTTACCCAGTTATACGATTGGAAACCAGGCAACCCTAAAAATATTGCAGATTGCTCACGCAAAAGGTTGTCAACATTCAGAAAGTGTGCTGAAACCTAACTATAGTTGGGCCTTAATTTTCAGAGCCAATGAGAAAGGTTTCATGAATGCACAAATTAAAGCTTTAAAAAATTCACATCTTACTTTAGATGCTCTCTTCAAACCAGCAAATGGCCAGCCACTACCAAGTTTTGTTTTCTAACACTAAACAGTGAGGAAACAGGACATTGGAAAAGGGAGAAGCAAAGATTCAAAATCGTCCCGCAGCTGGCTCAGTGCCTGAAGAGTTAAGAGTTAGCCATTCTGGAAGCGCATGGCTGTGGATATTGAGACTAGTATCTGTCCATGAAAGAAAGTTGTAAGAATTCACATTCCTGCTTCTTCTGTGGCCAATTTGAGTTCTTCTGTTGCATGCCTTGGCCCCAGGCCTTTTTCTTTTTCTTTTTTTTTTTTTTTTCAAGTCAAAGTGTCACTCTGTCACCCTGGCTGGAGTGCAATGGTACAATCTCAGCTCACTGCAGGCTCCACCTCCCAGGTTCAAGTGATTCTCCTGCCTCACCCTCCTGAGTAGCAGGGATTACAGGCACACACCATCATACCTGGCTAAATTTTTTGTTTTTTTCGTAGAGACGGGGTTTCACCATGTTGGCCGGGCTGGTCTCAAGCTCCTGACGTCAGGTGATCCACCTGCCTCAGCCTCCCAAAGTAATGGGATTACAGGTGTGAGCCACTATGCCCAGCCTCCAGGCCTGTTTTTAACCATTGTTACTGAGTGTTGTCTTCTTGTATTCTATCTCCAAAATAAGCGCATCATCCAACCCGCCACTTTCTAGGTTTAAGATCTTTACCATCGTTTGTAGAAAACAGTAAGTATGAACAACATGTCCATCCTATGGAAGAGGAACTGCTTATCTTTAGAGAGACTTTGAGGCTCAGCCGGACATCCATCACCTGGCTGGTTTTTTGATCTCTCCAGATGTGGTTCTCAACCTTCTAGGCTAAGAAACAGATGACACTCATCTTCCAGGAATGGGCCCTCCTTCTCTCAGGGACAGACTCCCTTAAACAAATATGTGAAAAAAAACAAGGACAGTTTACAAATGTACAGTAACATAGATATACAATTACCATAAATATCCCAATATGACAAGCTCTGTTACTCAAATCATAATCAAACTGTAAATGTATTAATTTACAGTGAGAAATAACTGCTCTAGAAACTAGATATTGCAGAGTTTTAATATCAAGCTTTGTTTTTGTAGGTATATAGACTTAGAAAGCTGAGAAATAATGCAAAGGTTTTCTGGTGAGCATTGAATCTGATCTAAGTAAAATGGAGGCCCAGCACCATGGCTCATGCCTGTTATCCCACCACTTTGGGAAGCAGAGGCAGGTGGATCACCTGAGGTCAGGAGTTCGAGACCAGCCTGACTCACATGCAGAAACCCCATCTCTACTAAAAATGCAAAAGTAACTGAGCATGGTGGCACATGCCTGCAGTCCCAGCTACTCGGGAGGCTGAGGCAGGAGAATCACTTGAACCTGGGAGGTGGAGGCCGCAGTGAGTGGAGATTACACGCCAGCCTGGGCAACAAGAGTGAAACTCCGTCTCAAACAAACAAACAAACAAACAAAAACAAGTGAAACAGATGAAACAAAAGTGCAACGGATGGTCTTGCCAATGACCCCACATCCTCAAGGCCTTTGGCCAACACTCACTAAATCTGTATCCCCATTGACTTTGCGAATAATACTCCAATGCTGCTTCAGCTCCAGTGAGTGGTTCTTACCAGGCACTGCCAGTGCTGGTCCTCTTCAATCACCTTGCCCTGTGCTGCCCAACCCTGACTCACCCTGCTTCTGATGGGCAAATTCTTCTGTTACATCCGGAAGGTGTGCCCATGCTGGCCTGAGCTTTAGTCTGTCTCTTTGAAGTGACTGTGCCCAGAAAGAGTTAAGCTTTAAAATCAACACTGCTTTAATTCATTTTCCTCATTCCCAGATCACAGGGGAAACTTCTCACTGTTGTCTTCATGCACCAATAGCATAAAATAGAAGAGAATAGAAGATAGTTAATTAAACTACAGGGACATTACAGGCACTAAATTCTTAAAAGTGCTATTTCTAATCATTCCTGGCTTTCATTTAAATTCGTAATCCCCTTCCTAGAAATTCCAACGGAAACTCCTAGTTCTCCTGCAAAGCACCCTTTACCCTCTTGGTGTTGGGTGCTCCATCAAGAGCTCTGTGGAGTTGTTTCCTGGTCTAGTGAGATTCAGAGTCTCATTCATAGTCTGTTTGCCAAACTTTCACCAGCTGAGACTCCGGTATTTCTTGGGTATTCTCTCTCAAAAATTCTAACCTTGCAGTGCGTTCTCACGCCTGCCTCTGATGTGATTCTTGTGATCCCCACCTCCTCACCCCACACCCGTGTTCCTCCTCTGGTGGTTTGGCCTACGACACACATACCAGCTGGGTTTTAAAGTGGGTTCTACCTTTAGACACAGCACAGTGTGTCTCCCCTTTTGTTCCAAGGCAGTTAGGGCAGTCTTTCTCTGGAGGCCACGTGCTTCCGCGGTAGACACCATCTCTGAATCCCAGTTGTGTTGACTTGGCTTCTTCCGAAACTCTCAGCACACTGTCTAACTTTTTCAAAATTCAGGCCCCTATGGAACATACCAGAAGGTTCCTGCTTCCAGCCTGAGGAGTACCCCTTACCTTCAGTCCATGCGCAGGACAGAGATGACTGATGTGTCTTGGAATCAAACCTACCTGGGCTCAGGAGGTCACCCTGCACCATGGCCTCAGGTGCTCCCTGGTGACCCATCAGGAACCCCATCCCCTTATGTGTAACCCCCTCCCACCTACACACACACACACACACACACACACACACACACACACATCACACATCACACATCACACATCACACAACAGGAAGCATTAGCACCAAGGGAAGAGCTGGGCAGTTTCTCTTAGAAGCTTCAGGAAAATGTTTTACCTTAAGATTTGAAAGGAACTCATGGACATAAAAGATCCTTTTTCAGGTTATTGTTCTGTTCCCTCCAGAATTAGTTTGAGTTTTCATTTTAGACTCCTGGAAGTGTTCTACTAAAATAAAGCCTGGCATACCTATCAAATAACTCACAGAGTCAAAGGGTTCTAGATTTGGCCTGCAGGTTAAAGCCACAGAATGCTGCAGTGGGCCCTCACCCTGTAGAAGGGAAGGCCAGAACGTCCTTGCAGGCCCTGAATTCCTTTACTGCAGGCCTGAGACATCCTAGCCATCTCCCTGGAGAAACATCGGTACCCAAATGTCACACCCTGTGCTGTGCTCAGTAAAGTACACCATCCCAGCAAGGTCATTACCCTTCCCTGATTCTACTTCTTTCTCTCGTTAATAATAAATTTCCTTCTGTCTTCTAACATTGCCAGTTTCCATTTGATTTGTTTTATTTTTGCTTTTGGGTTTTTTTCCCCAATCTATACAACTGTCTATAAGATAAGTTACATAATGAACTTGAACATGATCTTAAATAGCATCTCAGAACCTCACTAATATTACTTAGAAACTTCAGTTCTAGGCATACCTTCTGCTTACCCAGAGGGGAGGTACAGAGCACTCTACCCAGACCGTTGCTACAGATGTAAGTAAAACATTATCAAACAAAGACAAAAGTGAGGCACTTGCCAAATGACTAGCACCCAGAAGTTCTTCCCAGAATATGTGGCATGCTCACAGACAGCCCCTAAGCCAGGCCCTGGTAACCTTGGCAAGGAATGATCAAAAGCATCTCCTTAAAAGCCTATTGAGCTTTCTAGAAATGGCCATGATGGCTTGTGACAGGTTCTGGGTAACGCATATAGTTAAAGGTACCTGTCTATTCCTTCAGAGCCAATACACCCGCTCACCAGGTGCTTAGACCTCTTCTGGTGGCCGTCCACTAGAGAGAGAAGGAGAGGTGAGATGAACAGATGCCACCCACACTTCAGGCTTTCTAATCAGGGACTAGCAGATGCTCTCCTGAACACTCCATGTTGAGATGTCACTAATATAAAAATTAGTGTTTTTCTCTTTCTGCCAGAATGCAGGATTTACATGATCCTTCACACATATCTCTGGAGGACTGGGGTATAATCTCATAACCAGCAAGGAGCCAATAAACCTTCATTCCAGAGAAAATACACAACTACCAGAAAATTCCAAGGGCTTTTTTTCATTGGCAGCTTCTCAAATTCCTCAACCCTGCCCTCCCTTTGATTATGGCCATGAGCCCAGCTATACCCTAGGCAGCCAGAGACATCAGTGGGGATGAAGGTGAGATAAGGCCTATGTCTAGGCGAACATATACAGAGCTGCTCTGGGGTTTGATTATCAGGAAGCATAAGCTGTGGGTACCATTGGAAAGAGAATGGGATAGCTCTATAGATCTTGAGAGCACTTGAACATCAGCTTCACAGACTCTACTTCTGTGCTGTGGGGTTTGGTTGGTTTGGGTTTGTTGTGGCAGATGAGGCCAACTTGATTAACTGGAATGTGTTTCTAATGGTTTTACATCTTCTAAACCCTCCTGATCTGCTGAGGATGTCACCAGCCCTGGCTAGAAAGTTCTCATGCTGTTGTTCCCAAGGCCATTTTTCTCTTCTAGTTCTCTATGTTCTGCATTTCCCGTTTGCTCCCAAAGGATCCTCCTGGCTTTGCTTTGAATAGGAATTTACCCCTCTAACTGAGATTCCTTAATTCTGCTCCCAGCACAGCTAAGCCCCCAAGCTATCTGGGAACTTGAGTCACAGGCTGAGAGGCTGGTGGCTCTGCAAAGCACCTTTGTGGCTCGTTCCTCCTCTATCTACCCTGAAACCCAAAAAGTACGAGGGAAGCGGGCAGGCCCCCAGTGAAAACCAGGCCACTTTGTGATGTGTAGCAGACTAGAAGAAACCCGTGTCACTGCTAGTCCCACACTCTGAGCCCACGCCCAGCCGGGGTTCTTTTGCACTTCTCTTCCCTGTCCACCTCTATTTCTTCTGGAAACCTACTCGGCTGAAACCTACAAGTTAGGCTTCAGGCTTGGAACATTTTTAGCTGATGTAAAACCCCATGGCGCCCTCGTTCTGTTGTTCTGTTGCATTCAACAGGCCCCTGCCCACACCCCAGGCCCTTTGCACAGGCTCTTCCCTCTGCCTGGAACACCTTTTCACCTGCTGCATGCCAACTCATCTTTTCCATCTCAGCTTTACTGACTTTTTTAAGAGGAGCTTTTCCTAACCTCCCAGATGAGCTCCGTTCTCTCTGTGAGGCTCTCATGGCACTGAACACTACAGTTTTATGCTTTATTTCCATAGTTTGGTTAGGGAATCCCTAAGCTGTAATCTCCATCAGGGAAGGCACAGAGTCTATTTGGACTCATCCCGGCTTCCCCTGTGCCTAGCTCTGGGGAATATGGTGAGTAATGAATACTGTTTGAAACCTTGTGATTTACAGAAATGAGCTTATGTTCTTAGTTCATATATAAATGTCTGTATTTGTGTGTGTGTTTATTTCTACTCGAATTAATACCTATCACTTCCACATTATCATCTTCATATTGGATTCAGTCTCAGAAACCACCTTTCCTCAGCACTCCTGAAAGGGGCATCTCAAAGGGGCCCTGGGGAATTTGGCACGGTGGCTTGGTGTGGACGTCCTACCCAACAAGGCCTTCTGCAAAGCCTCTTCCTCTCTCACCCCCTCCTGGATTCCTGGCTTACAGCCACATTTCAGTGTACCTGGTAGGGTCTCTTGCTCCCTCAGGAGCTCCCCAGAATGATAAATGGGTATTTGTTTTGTCTCTTTAGTCACCACTGACCAGTAGAACCGAGACCAGCCACCTGGCTTTGCAGGGAGGGTGTGGTAGGAAAGGATGATGCAGGTCCTGCTTAGGGGGGATGCCATGCTCAGTGTACCCTGGGGACAGGACTGCCAGCCTGGGACCTCAGCTGTGGATTAGGGACCAGCACCTCTGAGCTGCCCAGAAATGTGTCACGTGTCCCATTCCCTCCTTGTTAGAAATATGTATCTGGGGCTCTTCACGTGGGGTGCAAACCTAGGAGGATTTTTCTCCACCTTGGAAACACAAAGCTGGGCTCCCCTAAAGGTGTTGTTTTGAGTCACCCCCTTACATCCTCACCCAAAGGGTAGAGTAATTGCCAATCAGGGAACCACCAACCTCCCCCTACCCCGCCTTCGCTCAGAGTGGCTGGAGCAGGAACACACGCATCTAGTGAGTTACAGGAGCTTTAAATCACCAACTGAAAACACACGCTCTATTTCCCCTTTGGAGGGGTGTTCAGCCAGACACCAGCATTTTCTTCCCCAGCCCCACAGTCTTTTAAATATTGCATTTCAAACAGGGATGGGCCAGCGATCTGAGGACCTCTCCCATTTTAGGAGAAGAGCCCCTCTTCAATGCTTGCTTCAGTTCACCCACTTTCTGCTTCCCTTTTAAGGAGTCAGGCAGATTCAGTTCTTTGGGGACTTGGTGACATTAATTTATCTGTTTTATGTAACACAAAGTCGTTATTAACAGCATCCTAGATCATAAAAAAGGTATAACAAGAGACAAAGACAGTTTTTTTTTTCCTCTGGAAGATAATAGCAGTCTCACTGAAGAAGAGAGGGGTCGCCAGCCGCTCTCCAATTGGTGGCTTAGACCCTGCGTTGACATTTCTGCAGTTTCATCAGAAATTCTAAATAATCCATGTGAAAACGGGCGGTTATTTACCAAAGATATACGCACTGCATGTGCCTGTAATGCACTGAAGACATAATCTTGGCTCTCGGAGCTGCCTTTTGTGTCGGGCGGCAGCAGCTGCTGCAAAAGCCTCCAACGAAGCAGTCCAAGACATCTGGGGGAAACTGAGTTTGGGGGTGACAAACACGAGGGCCTGATAACATGAACACTAAAGAAATCCATCTCTGCTGTGGACAGCAGGAGAAGTAGCTAAGTAGGCACATCTGGACCAAGTCACAGCGCCTGCACCCAGGGCCTTTTTGTTTTTCCAAGCTGGTTCTCATTTTCTGTAGGTGAAGAAAAGCATCTTCAGCTACAAGTGCAGGCGCAGGTCTGTGCGATCTTGTCCCTTCTATTTTGTCAGTGCCCATCAGCAAAGAGGTCTCAGCATCTGGGCTTCTGTTTCCTTTTAATGCTAAGAGGATGGGATCAGGAAACAGAACCACGTGGAGGATGCAGAGTCCAGCTTCTGTCTGGGACTGGGAGCCTGCTGTCCCCTGGCCAGGCTTGTATTTGGGAAATAATTCTAACTGCTCTCAAAGGTCCCTTTTCCATCTCCTTCCCACCTTTCCATCCCCAGCCCCCAAAGTCCCCCTTTGCTCCCTCCCTCCCTCCATGGGGTGACAAGCAGGAGAGGCTGACAAAGAGCCAGACCCCCACCCTCCTCCTTGGTTCCCCGCTGAGATTGAACGGCTAAGAGCAAATGTGCAGGGTCAGAGCATTAATGGGGGCACAGGCAGTCCATCTCTGCTGGCCCAGATGCTCGGGATGCTTTCCATCCTGTGAGAGGGAGGAAGGGAGAGGACAGCAAGACGGCTCAGAGGGGGCTCCTGGTGAATGCAGATGTTTGTTTTCCTGGATTTTCATGTGCCCGCTGCTGGCTCACACCCACACACTGACCCACACACCCACACAGCCACACACCCATGCACCAACCCACACACCCACACACCAACCCACACACCCACACACTGACCCACACTCCCACACAGCCACACACCCACACACTGACCCACACAGCCACACACCGACCCACACAGCCACACACTGACCCACACAGCTACACACCAATCCACGCAGCCACACACTGACCCACACAGCCACACACCCACACACCAACCCACACAGCCACACACTAACCCACACACCGATCCACACAGCCACTCACCAACCCATACACTCACACAGCCACACACTGACCCACATACCTACACACCAGCCCACAAAGCCACACACTGACCCACACACCTACACACCAGCCCACACAGCCACACACTGACCCACACACCCACACAGCTGCACACCCACACACCAACTCACACAGCCACTCACCAACCCACACACACAGCCACACACCCATGCAGCCACACACCAACCCACACACCCACCAGTCACACACTGACCCATACAGCCATGCACTAATCCACACAGCCACACATGAACCCCCTATAGCCACACACAAACCTATACACCCACACAGCCACACACCGACCCATGCACCCACACAGCCAGACACCCACACAGCCAGACACCGACCCACACACCCACACACTGACTCACATACCCACACAGCCACACACCCACACAGCCACACACTGACCCACACACCCACACACTGACTCACTTACCCACACAGCCACACACCAACCCACACAGCCTTACCAAGGCGATCAGGGTCTGAAACACTCTTCCTCTGCACCAACCACACTATTTGGTTTCAGATCAACTCTTGTACTTAAGGTCACAGCTTGGGGTATTTGAAGAACACACTTGACAGGGGTTCACAGAACCATTTCCCTAATTTGGGGCAGCCCAGTCTGTAGGGTTCTGAATTGTTGCTTTTCACAAGGTTACTTCGCTTGATGATTTTTGTGCAGCTTTGAAAATCAGATTTATTCCTAACAGAGCTTTCCTCTGGGGCTGTTGTTCCATTACTGTTTTTATTATATATTTGTAAGGGTGTAACATGCAGGATGAGGGGGAGAGGGGCATGGGTGAAGGAGAGAGAGAGAGACAGAGAGAGAGAGAAAGAGAGAGAGAGACCATGAGAGCTACAGAGGGAAAAATTGGTTGGCCCCGTCTAAAGCATTTGTATGAAGTCCCTTCCAGAAATGTGTTTACATGACAGACTGTCTCAGATCCAGCGAGGCAGAGGCTGCTTTTCTGAGAATATTATGAATTCCAAAATGTATAATAAATACACGTTTTACAAAAGCAATATGTGTTTTAAAATATAATATATGCAAACAATCGTATAAATCACCAGGCTTGACACTAGTCAGCCGGAGAGGCTTCTGGGGAAATGGTGTGCGGGTGTGTGTGTTTTTAATAATGTAAAAATATGTGTAATATGTTTGAAAAACAACAGCCAAAAAGCCCTTCTACCTGCCAACTTTTCAATACTTATTTCCCCAGAGTCTGCTGTATCCTAGACTCTCAGAGAAATAACAGGGGGCTTAAATAAAAAGTGTAAATATGAGTAAGATGTGAATGCTCCACCCATCTCAGGATATATTTCCCTGATGGACTTGACCAGCCGAGTCTTCATATGTCAAAAAATATGCACTTTACGGTCTTCATGCAGAGGCTTCTGTAATATTATTACATGAGGCAGAGCCACAGATGGCAAGAGGGGGAGAGCTTCCTCGGATCCCTCGCCCTGACGCGCCCGACGGAGCCTCATGCTGTCATGGTGTGTTAAGGGCTAAATGTCAACGCAGAGTATGAATTTTGTGCCCTTTGTCAGCTGACGACACCCTTTGGATTTTTTTTCATGCCCACTTTTAGTATTTAATGGTTTAATGGCGCTCTCCTGGTGTTAGGTAGTAATGGCCACAATGGGATTTCTGACTCACACAATTACCCTCTACCGGATCCCTTAATCTCTTCAAGTAGTTATGTGGGCTCCTGGCCTGTGGGTACTGCCTCACAGAGCATCGATATCCTACTCCCAGTCCAGGGGTGCCTACCTCTCCTCCCACCCAACCAAAACTAGCATAGAGAACCCGCATTTCTCAAGTATTGCAAACAAGTTTTCAACACAAGAATGAGACCAGCTCCCAAACAAGGTAAAGTATATGTATAAAGAAGAATTCTAGTACAGAGTGCATACCTGGGTAATAAAGGGAGACCCCCATCTCTACAAAAAGAAAAATTTTAAAAAGCGTTAGCCAGGCCTGGTGGTACACGCCTATAGTCTCAGCTGCTTGGGAGGCTGAGTCAGGAAGAACACTTGAGCACAGGAGTTGAAGTGAACTGATCACACCAGCGCTCTCCAGCCTGAGCAACACAGAGAGACCCTGTCTTAAAAACAAAACAGAAAGAAAGCACCCTGGGAAAAAAAAAAACATTCCAATGTTGGTCATAATACTGAAAAAATAGAAGCAAAGTAAATTCCCAAGAAGGAGAGATTCTTTAAATAAGGTATCGTACATCTGCGCAGTAGAATACTACACACCCATTGGAGAAAAAAAGACTTATAAAAGTTTTCATGATATGTTAGTAAGTGCAAAAAGCCGTTTATAAAGCAGGCCGATTTGAGAGTATTTCATATTCTGTTACATATGTTATTGATATCAAGTATTATGGAAGGCTGCAAAGTGCTGCATATTCAATATGAGTCCATTTTAATTTTTAATTTTAATGTTTTTTATATAGAAACATTAAATTTTTTAAACATAAACATAAAATTTTTAACATTAATGTTTTAGTATATAATAATACATTTCACATATATTAGTATTTTATATAGATTTAGTTTTGGAAGAATATATCTAGAAATGTTAACATTGATCATCTTGGGATAGATGATTCAGGATCATATTTATTTTCTTCTCTTTGCCTTTACACATCTGTTTCTGCAATGAATAAAAACTGTGTTTTGTTTTGTTTTTTTAAATAAGAGGGCTTTTTTGAGATGGGGTCTCACCCTATTGCCCAGGCTGGAGTGCAGTGGCATGATCATAGCTCACTGCAAATTTGAACTCCTGGCCTCAAGTGAGCCCTCTTGCCTCTGCCCCTGGAGTGGCTGGGACCACAGGTGTGCGCCACTATGCCTGGCTCATTTTTTTCTTTCACTTTTGGTAGAAACAACATCTCACTATGTTGCCCAGGCTGGTAATAAGAATTTTAAAATGTATTTTTCAAGAATATTTGTGGCCTAGGAAAATAAGCTGGTACTTAAATGTTTACGTGTACCATGTTCATAGACAAAATCAGGCAGTAGAAGAAATACTAAGTCAGCAGGCGTCATTACAACATGCCTGTGACCTCTCACTCCATTAGGGAAATTTCATTGGTGGATGCCCGTGTTTTCTTATTCTGTGAGTCCTCATTAGTTGGTAGTCACCCCAGTCAGTAGCAAGATGAAGCCAGTATCAGATTCCAACCTTCGCGTTCTTTTATACAGACAACAAGAAATGAGTCATGGCCAGGAGAGACTAAAACGGCCCCTTCCCCTTGGTCTTGAAATAATCATAAGTGAAGGAAAAGGCTCAACACATGTCCTTGGGGATGGTCATCACCCCCTTTTCTCATCACTGGCCTGCCCAGGACCTTATACCTCATTGTCGTAGTATCAGTAAGGCCAGGCACCTCAGAAAACAATATCAAAAAGAGGATGAGAATAACATCAGAAAATGTAAACAGCTACCAGAAAGCAGGTGTCAGTAAAGTATTATTGGAACACAGCTATGCTCATTAGTTTACATATGGCCTGTGGCTGCTTTTGCAAGGCAGTGGCAATTGAGACGCTGAGAGTTGAGCAGTTAGCTGGGAGTTCACAAACCCAAAATACCAACCATCTTGATGTTTTGTTATAGCCTTATGTATTTGTTGTTTGACTTCTCTGTCTGAGATGTAATATCCATGAGGGCAGGAATGTGGTTTCCCTAACAGACCTTTCTCCAACATTAAGAATAGTGCCTGACACATAGTAGATGCTCAACAACTCAATATTGAATGAATAAAACTAAACACAAAAATGGCTAATGAAGGACTTAATCTGGGTGAAAAGGTAAGGAAGAAAATCTTATGCAACTGCATCATGTTGGTAAAGAATGAAGTAACATGTATATTTTAAAGGAAATCAAAGATTACAAAACAATGAAACAAGAAGAAAAGAAAGAATGCAGAGTTAAGAAACAGGACTGAAACATCACCATAGAAGTGATAAATTAGAACAGCAAAGACTGAAAATACAGTTAACTAAACTAAAATTGTGATATAAAGAAAAGGTTTAATTTAATCGTAGTGGGTGCAGATAACAAAAGACAAAGCAATAAGAGAAAATGTAGTCAGTATGGAAGACGGTCAAAAAGTGATCAATATATTGGCAGGCCGAGGCACGTGGATCATGAGGTCAAGAGATTGAGACCATCCTGGCCAACATGGTGAAACCCCGTCTCTACTAAAAATACAAAAATTAGCTGGGCATGGTGGCGTGTGCCTGTAGTTCCAGCTACTCGGGAGGCTGAGACGGGAATTGCTTGAACCCAGGAGGCGGAGGTTGCGGTGAGCCGAGATCGCGCCATTGCACTCCAGCCTGGGTAACAAGAGCGAAACTCCGTCTCAAAAAAAAAAAAAAAGTGATCAATACAAAGACAATTGATGTTCCTGAAGTAGAGAACTCACCAATGAAAAATTTATCCAAGACAGAATAGCCCAAAGAATTCCCTAAAAATAAAGAGATAACAGTATTACAGATAAAAAGCAAGTTAATAATAGACTTGTAAAGAAATACTAACCTTAAGCTATATTCTGGTTAAAAATTTTAACCTTGAAAACAAAGAAAAATTGTTAGATTTGCAGACAGAAAATGCAACTCCCCAGCAGACTGATAAAGTATCTTCCAGGATGAAGATCCGATAACCTCTTGGCTTTGCCAAATCAATGTTTACTGATGGACAAGACGGTAAAGCCTACTCAGGACTGGGAAAAAGAAATGCAGCTGTGGAATGGGGGGAAAATACAAAGGGAAAAGTTTGTTAATTTCATAAACAATTATCTGGAAAAATAAAAGACGCACACAAACGCACACACACAATCTGCAGAATTCAGAAGTTTTCTTTAGAGTTACAATTCTTTTTTTCATATTATATGTCATTTTGGCATTTTGGATTCCTTTAAGGTAGCTTTGTGCTGCAAGGCTCAAGAAATTCTCATCTGATTGTCCCTAAAGTCAACTTCTCCATGTCTGGCCCCAAGTGAGGCCGAGTAATCAGGTATGCCGCCTCTGCAACCCCTGATGATATTTATAGTCTCTGATTTGTGTGCTCCACAAGCCTTTTTGTTTGTTTGTTTTTCTTAAACCACTTAATTGAGGTATGCTTGACATATAAAAACTGCACATATTTAATATATAGATCAGTTTGGGGATAAGTAAACGTCCATGAAATGCTCACCACCATCAACATTATAAACATATCTGTCACCTCTCAAAGTTTCCGCCTTTATTATAATTGTTGTTGTTGTTGTTTGTTAAGATAACTTAACATAAGATCTAACCTCTTAGCAATTTTAAGTACCCAATACAGTATTGTTAGCTGTAGGCACTAGGCAAAGTATTGCTGGCTACAGTCTCAGCTGCAGGCAGTAGGCTGAAACTCTGTACTCTGTAACCATCACTTCCCAGTCTTCCCCTTGCCCCAGTCCCTGCAACCAACAGGCTACTCTCTGCTTCTATGAGTTTTACTCTTTTAGATTTCACATATAAGTCTTATCATACAGTATTTGTCTCTCCATGTATGGCTTATTTCACTTAACATAATGTCCTCTGGGTTCATCCATGTTGTCACAGATGGCAGGGTTCCCTCCTTTTTTAGGGCTAATAATCAATTGTGTATATACGCCACAGTTTCTTCAGCCATTCATCTATCAGTTGACATTTGGGTTGTTTCCATATCTTGGCTATTGAGAATGCTGTAATGAACATGAAAGTGCAAACATCTCTCCAGGATACTGATTGCAGTTCCTATGGGTATATACCCTGTAGCAGGATTGCTGGACCACATGGCAGTTCTATGTTCAATTTTTGGAGAAACCTCTATACTATTTTCTGTAATGGCTGTGCCAATTTACAGTCCCACCAATAATATGTAAGTTTTTCCTTTTTTCCATATAATCACCAACACTTACCTTTTTTTTTTTTTTTTTTAAATATGAGTCCTCCTAACTAGCATGAGATGATATCTCATCGTGGTTTTCAGTTGCATTTCCCTGATGAGTAGTGATGGTAAACACCTTTTCCTGTGTCTTTTGGTCATTTGTATGTCTTTTTTTGGAGAAATGTCTATTTAGGTCCTTTGCCTATTTTTCAGTCAGGTCATTTGTGCAGGTTTTTTTGCTATTCAGTTGTATGAGTTTTTAATGTGTTTTGGATATTAAGCTTTTACCAGACATATGGTTTGCAAAATTTTCTCCCATTCTGTAGGTTACCTTTTCGTTTTATTGATTGTTTCCTTTACTGTGCAGAGGCATTTTAGTTTGATAGAGTCCTACCTGTTTATTTTTGCTTTTGTTGCCTGCATTTTTGGTGTTACATTCAATACCAAGGATCTTTTCCCTTATGTTCTCTTCTAAGAGTTTTGTGGTATCATGTCTTACATTTAAATCTTTAATCCATTTTGAGTTGATATTTTAGTATGGTGTATAACAGGAGTCCAATTTCATTCTTTTGCATGTATATAGCCAGTTTCCCCAACATCATTTATTGAAGAAACTGTCATTTTCCCATTGTGTATTCTTGGTACCCTTGTTAAAATTTAGTTGACCATCTATACAGGGGTTTATTTCTAGGCTCTCTATTCTGTTCCATTGGTCTATGTATCTGTTTTTCACAAGCCTTTCTATCATGCATAGTTGTTGTTACAGACTACAAGAGCATCTTAGGTACTTCTTAATTTGTTGCAGTGTCTTATTTGTGGAGCTAGTGATTGCTTCATTGGCTCAGTTGCAGGACTCTGTTCTGAGAGAAGCAGGGTTAATATTTCATGCAACCTCCTTCAAGCTGCAGCTATCTGTCCTCATGTCTTGAGCCTGTTCTGCTTGAGAGATGGGTTCCAGCGCCTGCCAAGCTTCTAAGTACAAAGAATAATACCGTTGTTGAAAAGATCCAAAACCGTGCGAATGAAAAGACCTGACTGCCTTTACAATGCCATATAAGACATGAGAAATGTACAGACAAAAGAATCACTCAGTACGGACACCTTAGAGAGCCTACTAGCAATTTCCTCGGGGTTCTTCATTACCTTTGTCTTCAAATTATTTTCTCAATATAAAAGATACAATGTTCCATTGAATATGAGCTCATTCATTTTTTCTTTATAACCATAAAATAGTATGTCACTTTCAGATCCCTAATATATCATAAAATGTAAATACATTGTGTGCTGCTGACCCCTCGTAGGATAAAATGCCCAGTAATTTATGAGTATTTTCTTTATGACAGATATTTCCACCTTTGGGACATTTGATAACAACCTGATTACTGTCTGGGACTCAGTTTTCTGAAAACTCCTTGGAGGGAAAAATCAATACTTTTATCGGGTTCCTAGGGGCCAAAACTTCTGTCCTAGCTTAAAATTTATGCAAAATGAATTAACTCTGAGGTGAGCAACAAAAATCTGTAAGATGGTTAGCATCATAATTTATAAAGCTTACAAAAAGAATGGATAGACAGGGAGTTTAAGACTGTATAAGAAGTTGTATTACATTTAACTGAGAAGTATGGGGATGCCCCCAGTTATTAGGAGAAAAAAACCGAAGACAGGAGAACATTTTTTGGAGCCATCCTGCAAGAAAGCAAGCAATCACAACTTCCTTCCTGCATCATTACAAACATGTTACCAAAAAACATGCATGCCGGGATTAACTCATTCTTTTGACTGTCTGAGACTCCAATGAGAAAGCCGCTTAACAAGAGATTTGCTGCGACAGTGACAGAAACTCTATGTTAACCTAGAAGAGTGTCAAGGTCCATGTGTTTATAATTATTTAGTTTGAGGAACTTCTTCCTTGGGTTTAAATGATTATTTACCATATTAATGGAAATGAATAAAGTACCCCAAAATGCTTCCTTTGGGACACAAAAATTTAAATAACCAGAATGGTTTAGATTTGTGTCCTCACTGAATTTCATGTCAAATTGTAATCCCCAGTGTTGGAGATGGGGCCTGGGGGCAGGCGTCTGGATCAGGAGGGCAGATATTCCCCTTGGTAATGTCATGGTGGTAGGAAGCGAATTCTCATGAGATCTTGTTTTTGTTTGTTTGTTTGTTTCTGTTTTTGTTTTTATGGAGTCTCAACTCTGTCGCCCAGGCTGGAGTGCAGTGGCACAATCTCGGCTCACTGCAATCTCTGCCTCCTGGGTTCAAGCGATTCTTTTGCCTCAACCTCCTGAGTAACGGAGAGTAAATTACAGGCACCAGCCACTACATCCAAGCTAATTTTTTATATTTTTAGTAGAGACAGAAGTTTCATCATGTTGGCCAGGCTGGTCTCGAACTCCTGACCTCGTGATTTGCCTACCTCGGGCTCCCAAAGTGCTGGAATTAGAGGCATGAGCCACTGTGCTTGGCCTGAGATCTTGTTTAAAGGCGTGTAGCACCTCCCCTCCCTCTCTCTCTCACTCCTCATACTGCTTTGTAAGACACCTTGCTCCCCCTTTGCCTTCTACCACGACTGGAAGCTTCCCGAGGCCTCTGCAGAAGCCAAAACCACCATACTTCCTGTACAGGCTGCAGAACTGTGAGCTAGCTAAGCCTCTTTTCTGCAAAAATTACTCAGTCCCAAATATTTCTTTATAGCAGTGTGAGAATGGACTAATGCAGAGGCTTTCCCTTTCCACCAAGGAAGGCAGATGAATTCAAACATGTGTGAATCAGAAAAGCTTCAGCAAGGACGTCCCCAGCTTTATTAGGTACCTTGGTGACCTACAGACAGAAATGCTTGCATTGGGTGACATCTCCAAAGCGGGCAAAGTCATGAAAATTCAGTTCATCTACAATTTGGGGAGTTATTCTCCTCTATAAATAGTAGCCTCTGAGGATAAACACTATCATACTTTTGGATTTTAATAAAGATTTCATCTACCCAGTAAGAAAGACAAATGAGAGGACACCTAGAGCTGAAAACCAGAGAGCCTGGCCCCGCTCTAGGCTTCCGGAGACACAGTACTGCCCTTGGGAATGATTTGTCATCTGAGGTAAGGTTGGCATTAAGCAAACCAGGGGTGACTTTCAGTTCATTCAGAAAATTAGATATTTTCATTAGATAGAAAACAAGGACATCAACATGCAGTTTGTCAGCCCCGAGATTTGTCATGATTAAAATGCTGAGATTGTGCCAACCGTGTTTTGTAAGTCAGCTTAGCAAGTGTTTGTCAAGCCCTTAGCAAGTCCTTTGGAGAACATTTTTTAAAGTGTGAGGCATAATCACTCATCTTAAGGATCTTGCCAGTATGTTTAATGAAAATAACTCAGGATACCCAAAACTGCATTATGTAAATTGACCAGTTTCTCCATTTCTATAGAATCTCCTTTAGGAAAATGTGGTATCTTGTCCATGTCTGACCTGTTCTAACGGGAAGGAATTCCTCCCAAACCTTTCAAGGTAGAAAGGAACATGGCAGAGGATAGTTTTCAGGGCATTGTGGTTTCTGAAATGGCCTTGACTTAGCCCATGTAATGGAATGTTTTTCTCATTCCAAACATCCTTTCCGCGCATGTAATCGAGCGTTTCCCACATTCATGGAAAACTTGCTATTTGCCTTAAGTGCTTCCCCTGTGAGAATATGAAAGCATTTCTACCTTTGAAAAAATAAGAAAATAACCACAACAGAAATATGACAAGATTTCACATTTAAGATCCCAAAACACCATTTCACTCTATATATCAAAACATCGTTTTGTATACTTTAAAAAATATTTTTATAAGAACCAAAGAATGGAGTATAATTCTTTTTACATTTTATTGTTCTCAACATTATGCAAACCTGTACCGTGTAAGTTACAATACCGGAGGAAATACAGCTATCGGGGCTGGGCACCGTGACTCACACCTGTAATCCCAGCACTTTGGGAGGCCAGGGTGGGCGGAGCACTTGAGGCCAAGAATTCGAGACCAGCCTGGGCAAAATGGTGAAACCCCATCTCTAGTAAAAATCAAAAATTAGCCAGTCTGGTGGTGTACACCTGTAATCCCAGCTACTCAGGAGGCTGAGGCAGGAGAATCGCTTGAACTCGGGAGGTGGAGGTTGCAGTGAGCCAAGATCATGCCATTGTACGCCAGCCTG
>NW_016107433.1:4480469-4489122 GCF_001604975.1 Cebus imitator
CAATGGCACAATCTCGGCCCACTGCAACCTCTGCCTCCTGGGTTCAAGCTATTCCCCTGCCTCGGCCTCCCAAGTAGCTGGGATTACATGCGTGCACCACCATGCCCAGCTAATTTTTTGTGTGTTTTTAGTAGAAATGGGGTTTCACTATGTTAGGCAGGCTGGTCTCGAACTCCAGACCTCCGGTGATCCACTTGCCTCAGCCTCCTAAAGAGCTGAGATTACAGGCGTGAGCTACCATCCCCAACCGATATACTGCATTTTTCACCACTTTAAGATTTGTGGCAACCCTACATCAAGCAAGTGTATTGGCACCGTTTTTCCCACAGCATGTGCTCCCCTCATGACTCAGTATCAGCATTTGTTAGCAATAAAGTATTTTAAATTAGACTTTTAAACATAACACTGTTGCACACTCAATAGACAACAGTGTGGTGTAAACATAACCTTTCTACGCAGTGGAAAACCAAAAACAAAAAATTGTGTGACTCACTTTATTATGCTACTCACTTTATTGAGGTGGTCTGGAATTGAACTCAGAATATCTCTAAGGTGTACAGGGGAAGTCTTGATTATGCATGAAGATTTGAACATATTGGAGTTTCTAGATGTAAAAACAAACCTCCAAAAAAACCCCTAGTGAAATGTGACCATGTGATCTTGTCCCTGAGCCCCAGCAGTCATGACCACCCAAAGCTTTGTCAAGTGATAATTATGCTTCTAGATTCTGAGAATCTCCTTTTAAAACCCTAAGAGGGAAATACACACACACACACACAGATTTCCTATCAGGAGGGCATGGTAAATTCACACATTGACTCACTCCCTCTGTTCTAACATAAAATAGAAGAAGAGAAAGGTAAATATGTAACTGGACTCCAAAGCATTGTAGATTTCCCCATGGACCAGAAATGGAACACAAATACAAAGTAACAAGTGAGACTAAAGCCAGAGACCTCTCAGACTCTGTCCAGAAACAGGCAGTGGCAACCTGGAATCCCGCTACTGCATGGTGAAATAGACTAAATGCGCTTTGCAAAGGTGGGAAATTAGCAGCTCCGTACATTGCTGTGCTTGAATGTAGAGGCTAAAGCAAGTTTTAAAAGAGGGAAAAAGTTAAAGACAAAAGTCCTGCTTGCTTACTGCCTGTAGCTATAGCTTTATAGGAAACTACAGTTTCATGGACCAATTAAAGGGTATCTATCAAAAATATACAGAAAATGTCATACAGAATATTTACAGCATTCCAAGAGTCATTTCCTTTTGATAGAGAAAATTCAGAAAATAATACTGGTAATTACTGTGACATAGATATAGCAAGGAAGCTTAAGGAAGAGGTAGGAAAGAGTAATATGGTAAGTTGTGCCTATCAGATTATCACAACACATTAAGAAGCAACAATAATTAAAGCAATTTGGTATTGGTAAAGAATTAGAGAGCTGGGTAGAATTCAGAAATAGACTTAATCATAAAAATAGTGTATCAAGTCAGGAAAGAATAGCTGAATTCGTTAATAAATAGTGTGGAATACCTGGCTAAACATTTGGGGAAAAAATAAAGTGACATCAATAAAAGCAAATAAATTCCAAATGGATCAAAGACTTTAAAGTAACAAAAGCATAAATGTTATAGAAGGAGAACGTACGTGAATTCAGTATACTGAAGTGCTCACACTTTCTAAAACAAAGATGAAGACCAGAAGCCGCAAAGGAAAAGGTTAGTAAGTGTGGCTATATACAAGCCAATAAAGAAAAGCCGAAAAAGCAAACCGAACAAGCATTGCAGAAATAAGCAATGTGAAACATTGATGTCATATCAAAAGTCAACTATCAAATTGGCAAAAATGGAAAAGTTTGAGAACACAAATCCCTGGCAAAGAATTACACCACCATTCTTCATAGGAATACAAATCTGTGCAATTTTTTGCAAGGCAATGTGGTAATAACTATTACCAATTTTTTTTTTTTTCTGATATAGAGTTTCGCTCAGTCTCCCAGGCTGGAGTGCAATGGTGTCATCTCAGCTCACTGCAACCTCTGCCTTCTGGGTTCAAGCAATTCTCCTGCCTCAGCCTCCCAAGTGGCTGGGATTACAGGCACCCACCACCACACCTGGCTTATTTTTTGCATTTTTAGTAGAGATGGGGTTTTACCATGTTGGCCAGCATGGTCTCGAACTCCTAACCTCAAGTGATCTGCCCACCTTGGCTTCCCAAAGTGCTGGGATTAAAGGCATGAGCCACTGCGCCTGGCCTACAAATTTAAATACATATATTCTTTTAAGCAGCATTCCCCCTATAGGAATTTGCAGGTATGCCTCAAAAGTACACCAAAATATCTATACGGAGGCACTCATTAAGGCATTATTTCTAAACAAAAGACATTAAATATTTGGGAAATGGGAGATTGGTTTTAAAAAAAAAAGTATGGAATATCCTCTGATAGAATACTATATATCCTTTAAAAAGGGGGATAGATCTTAAAAAACTAATACAGAAATATCTCTGCGATGTATTTGCAAGTAAAAAGCAGTGGAGAAGAGTGTGGTTCAGTATGAGTCCTTTGCATACAAAAATGAAAAAATGGACGGCTTATGTATATTGTATTATGTGTGTTTTATATACAAATTTTGATGGCATATGCATGGAAAATACATCTGAACAGATACATGAAGATTGCCTAACTGAGAGGAGTCAGAACTCATTTTTATTTTATGCCATCCTATTTTTAAGTTGAATTTTGTAGCTACATGATAAAATGCTTTTTATTTTAATATCCAACAGGAATTATTTAGATACTAGGTTTATGGTTCATTCTTTATATTTTAATATTCTTTATATTTTCATAAATGTTTTTCAAGTGATCCATAGCCCTTATATCTAATGCTTTTTTTGTTAGAAATCTTATTGCTCTCTGCACTTCCTCCTTGTAACAGGTGAACCCCAAGAATGTTACCAAATGAGGGTTAAAATATCCTTATCAGTTTAGCCTCATTAAGGGCTGACAGGCTGGGAGAGAGAGAGAAGCGTTGTGCCCTGTCTAGTGGTATTTTTCTTCTAAGGGTCAAAAGACATGCTTGGCTGGGCACCGTGGCTCACATACATTATCCCAGCACTTTGGAAGACTGAGGCAGGAGGATCACTTGAGCCAGGAATTCAAGACCAGCCCAGGAAATGTAGGGAGATCCCATCTCTACAAAAAAATGTTTTAATTGGCCAGGTGTGATGGCACATGCCTGTAGTCCCAGCTATACAGGAAGCTAGGGCAGGAGGATTGCTTGAACCCAGGAGGTTAAGGCTGCAATGAACCCTGTCACCACCACAGTGCTCCATCCTGGGCAACAGAATAAGACCCTGTGTCAAAAAACAAAATTGCATTAAAGACATCCTTAACAAATATTGACATTGATTGACTGTTTTTACACTATTGATATGTCTGTTGAAATATCGATTGGTTATTCTAGCAGGAAAGTTTCTTTTTACTTCTCCCAACCTAACTGTTGGGAATGATGCCAGGTCCTTTGAGGGCAGTGGTTGTGTTTTATTTGTTTTGTGTCCATAGATGCTAGCACAGTGCTTGGCACAGATTAGTTGCTCAATAAATATTGGTGGAAGAAATTAAATTAGGAACTGAAAGATTTTCTCTTCCTTCCTCCTGCTGGCAGCAAGTTTGCATCAGAAGCTAATGTAAAGTGTCATATTTATTGATTTAGCCCATACAGATTGAGTATCATTTTATATACAGCTGTTTTTTAGACTAACAGGTCTCAGATTTTTTTTTACTTCAGAGACAAATAACGTGTTACCAGAAAAAAACTGGGAGAGAAAAATATAGGATACTCAATAATTTATTTTGCAATGTGAAGTCATTTAAAAATATCTACTGCAGGCTGGGCATGGTGGCTCACACCTGTAATCCCAGCGCTTTGGGAGGCAGAGGTAGACAGATCATGAGGTCAAGAGATTGACACCATCCTGGCCAACATGGTGAAACTCTGTCTCTACAAAAAATACAAAAGTTAGCTGGGCGTGGTGGCACACACCTGTAGTCCCAGCTACTGGGGAGGCTGAAGCAGGAGAATCACTTGAACTTGGAGGTGGAGGTTGCAGTGAGCCGAGATCATGCCACTGTACTCCAGCCTGGTGACAGAGTAAGAATCCACCTCAAAAAAAAAAAAAAAAAAAAAAAAAAAAAAAAAAAAAAAAAAAAAAAAAAAGCTGCAACCTAACATCACTACCTTGCCATTCATGAAAGAGGATTTAAAATTTAAAAAAGGAAAATGGAGGTGATGTAATCTCCAAATAAAAGCCAGTTCTTTAAATAAGTACGGTTATCTCTACCTTCTTTTTCTCATTTTTGCCTCAGGTGGCTGAAAACTTAGACATGGATGAATGTTATCCCACAGTCTGTGTGACCTTAGATGCGTATACAGCCTCTTTGAGGTATGGGTTGCTTGTCTGAAACACCGACATTCAAAACCATGTTCACTGTTATTATTATGTGGATGATGATACTGTTGTCTTAGAACCACCCCTATACACGGAAGGATGTAAAGCCTTGTCTCTTCCCTCTAAGACCCAGCATCCAACTGAGAAGAGAAGCAGGTGATGAGAAAATGCCCCATCAGCAGTGTGGCCAGTGGAGACACGGTGTTGTCTCAGAAGGAAGGCAGCTCCGTGCAGGGGAGGAAGCATGGCTCAGGGTGGACCAGAAGACAGGCAGTTGTCAATCAGCCGGGGTGGAATTCCTCCTTTGTCAGGCACCTGCTGTGCCCCTGGCCTGCAGCAGGGACTTTTACCATCCTCTCGTTTCATCTTCATTTGAAAGCTATGCTGCTGTCCTGTTATCGTCCCCATTTTCCAGATGAAGAAACTGAGGCACAGGGAGGTTAAGGAACGTGTCTAGGGTCACAAAGCTGGTCAGTGGCAGAGGTGGGATTCTGATCCAGTTCCGTCTGACTCAGAAGCAGGACTGCAGCATGGACTTGAGCATCTGTCCCAAGCTCTAAGCAGCTTGCTATGCGGCCCCTCTGGAGTAGCCTGGGCTTTCACCAGTGACTCGGGAAAAGCCACTGGGGAGGAGTGAGCAGGGGCTGTGACCTGCCAGCAGATGTCATAAGGAGATGGCCTATAGGACACATTGACATAGGAGAGTCTCAAAACAAGAACAAAAAGGGCCCATTTGGTGGAAGGGCTGATGTTGAAAATGACAAGAGCTCACACATGTGAGGGTCTTTCCTGGTGGCACATAGCTTACACCTGGTCATTAGTGGACACTGTAACCATGTGGCTTAACCCTGCGGCACATTCCACTCAACACCAAGTTCTAAAAATCGCCACACCCCAGACGCATTAAATCACAACCTCTGGGGTGACACCCAGCAGGAGCAGATCCAGATTTTGTGAGAATTTCTTAATGAAAAACAGAACAAAACGAAATCACCAATAAAAAAAATTTCCATGCTTAGTAGTGCTTTAAAATGAGGGAAGAAATCAGACATATTACCGAGGCAGGTCCCTTGGTTTAGAAATGTTTTTGAGTGTTCTGATTGCAACCTAGCTTCTTTCCCTCCACGCCTACAACACTCTAGAACGCCTGTGACTTCCCAGCACCCAGTGGGTACCATGCAAGTGAGGCCTTGAAGCACGAGTCTCATTAGCATCAAGGTAAATCCACCTCTTCTTAAACTCTTTCCCTGGTTCTCATGAGCAGCCTGATAGAGGACTGCTGACCTCCATATACCATGAATGCCTTCCACTGGGCAGATCTTTTACTAAGTGGTCAATCAGCCCTCTCTAACACCTCCCACTACACAGGCACATACCCTAGTCATGTCCACCGGGAACAAGAGCCACCATCTTGCTTCCATCAATCATCAAATATTTATTGAACCACCTGCTGTTGTGTTTGACCCTGAGCTGGGAGCTGGGGAGGTGGAAAGACTCAGTTCCTCCCTGGAGATGAGCTCAGCATGAGAGAAAAGTTAAGTAAAGCAGCCCCTGTTCTATAGGCACGTCAATGGTCATTGCTATGTTTTCCCTTTCCTGGGCTGCACGTTTTTAAGCACGTGGGAGAGATTTGACAAATTCCCACTAAAATAAGTTGCATGAGAACTGTCTTCAACATGAACTTGAGCAGAGTAGATTTAAAGTGATTTTTTAAAATAAATTATAACATGAAACGAATCTCAGTATCACTAGTCCTTAGGAAAATGCAATCGAAAATCACTATTAGATACTTCTAGATTCCTTATTAGAATGACTAAGCTTGTCAAAACTTGCAATACCAAATGTTAACAAGGAAGTGCAATTTTAGCTTGCTTATGTTGCTGATAGCAATGCAAGTTTAAAAACATATGGGCAGGCTGAGTGCAGTGGCTCATGCCTGTAATCTCAGCACTTTGGGAGGCTAAGGTGAGTGGATCACCTGAGGTCAGGAGTTCGAGACCAGCCTGGCCAACATGGTGAAACCCTGTCTCTACTAAAAATACAAAAATTAGCCAGACATGGTGGTGGTGCACCTGTAATCCCAGCTACTCCAGAGGCTGAGGCAGGAGAATCGCTGGAACCTGGGAGGCGGAGATAGCAGTGAGCTGAGATCACACCAGTGCACTCCAGCCTGGGTGACAGAACGAGACTCTAAAAAATAAAAGAAAAACATCTGGGCAGTTTCTTATAAAGTTAAATATATGATGACGGACCAAGAAATCCCACTCCCAGGTATCTACCCAAAAGAAGTAAAAACATATAGCCTCACAAAGATGTGCATGAATATTCATGGCAGATTGTTAATAATAACTAAAAGTTGGAAACAGCCCAGATGTCCATTTGCTGGAAAATAAACTACAGTACATCCTTGCCATGAAATACCACTTAACAATAAAACAACAAACCGCTCATACACCAGGCAATGTGGATGGATCTCAAAAGCATTATGCTAAGCGAAAGAAGCCACTAACAAAAAAATACTGAATTATTCCATTTATATGGCATTGTGGAAAAAGCAGAGTAATAGTGACAAAAATTAGATCAGTAGATTCCTGGGCTGAGGGCAGGGAAGGGTAACTGACAAGAAAAGAACAAGAAAGAATTTTCACAGACAGTAGAACCATTGATGGCTCCACGGTGGTAGCGGTGATCATGTGCCTGTTGATATTTCTCAAAACTCATAGACCCATACACTTTAAAGGGAGAATTTTCCTGAGTGTAAATTATTTTTCAAACCTAACTTTAAAACAAAAAGCACAAAAAATCAATAAATGGTCAATACCAGATTAGGACAAAGGGTGTATTCTTATAAAAAGCACAGGTACTAGGTTCGATGATGAGGCTAAAAGAAAACAATAACCAGGAGCTTTCCATCTTAAAAGTGGAGCCAGCCCATGTCTTTATTTGCAAGGGTTGCGTCTGCGGTGGTTTCTGAGCCGTCTCCAGTGATGAGCGCTGCTGTAGACCAAGCTTCTGCACCTCTGTGGGGTATCCCCGGGGCCCACCCTGTCTGCAGTTGCCCGCAGTTTACTGCTGCTTGGGTTCCCTGTTGCTCCCTGTGCCCCTTTGTAGGAAGCACCATCCTACAGATGCCAGGGGTGGCCACCAGGATGCACTTTAGGTCCCCTCGAGTCTCCATGGTTATCCCCAACCAAGGGGAGAATGCAGTGTTTCGGGTTGCACCAACCTCTCATTTTAAAACAAAAGGCTAATGAAAGGGCAGGTGTGCCCCAGCCCTCTGTGATTAGCTGTAATTCTTGGCAGAGTTGCGACAGGCTTATTCTTCTGAATTAGCACAGAGCACAAGGCATTTACCACGGTGCTAATTGCTATTGGATGAAAACAAGCAAGTCCCAGTGTGTGGGCTTGAGGCAAGACAAAACAGATGCCAGAGCCATTCAGAGCCGTGCCCTGCGTCGGGCGCGGCGCTGGTGGCTGAGTACGAGTTTGTCTAAATGTCAGTCTCCTGCGGGTAGGGTCCGGGGACGCGATTCTCGCTGGGTAACTGAGCAACCACACACCCTTGTCCCTGTCCTGCAGTGCACTCAGCATTCTGTTCTGTTCTTTAGATGCATGTGGAGTATGAGGGGAATCGTGCACCACGTTCTAAAGCATCTCCTCCAAAACTCTGCAGTGTAGAGAATTTCCTACTCCATATGGGAATCATTGTGCTCAAGCAAAGCCAGTTGGAGGCCAAGTTTAACTCATACCACCACACTTCTTACACAACTGAAGTCTAGGAAAAAAAGGAAGAAGAGTATGATTTCAGTCACTTATTGTGGAAGAAAATGGATTTATTCACATCCTACTTTGTGTTTCTTCTTGACTTCCCACTCATCACCATAGCCGTACAGAGAAGGAATATCGGGTAAATCAAATCTTCTGGAATTTTTCAAGTATAACGATGGGGTTAATAATAGCACTAACGCCACTTGCCACTTTTACCAACAGTTGCATTGAGAGACAATGATGAGGGGACATCACAAATTGAAAAAATAAACTTCCTGGGGTCCTTAATTACTTCTCCTTTAATTAAAAATCAAATCCCCCTGGGGGGGAATAAAATAAGGAATGAGGAAGAAGTTCACTTAATGAAAATTTATGTAGCAACTTAAAGATGAATGGAAACACAGGAGGCTGAGGCAGGAGAATTGCCTGAACCCAGGA
>NW_016107433.1:4489222-4495913 GCF_001604975.1 Cebus imitator
AAAAAAGAATGGAAACAGCAATGCTGAATCTTTGAGAATCTAGTGGAGTAAACCGGTCTAGCCCAGTTTCCCCTCAAGGTCTAGCCCAGCCACCTTTCAAGGCTACTACCCCAGGCTAGACCAAGCTGCCCATGGAGGGCTTTAGCTGTTAGAGGGGTTGCAGAACACAAAGGTTTCATGGCAGCTGGTCAGGGTTCAAGAGGGAAAGGCATCCCATAGCAAGGAAGCCACCACCCGATGTCATCGAGGCTTGTCCCTTTTTTATAAAAATGCCCCATGATTTAGTGCATGTCAAATTTCTAAGACAGGGATGCTGTATAAATACACATCTGAGCCTGGCTAGTCATCACCAGGGACTACTCCATGTGCCTGAATTCCACTTCTCCAAACCCAGTCAGAGTACTCTCCCCGCTGAGATCTAGCTGTTCCGTCCTAGTTGAGGGTGGTCATGTTGAACCCTTGTGTTTCCTATGTGGGAAAGATGGCCCCCAAGACCCTGTGCCCCAGACCCAAGATGAAGTTACAAAGGAAATGTGTATTCCACAGACCCAAGGGAGAGATGGTAATTCGGTGAAGTGCTTGATGCAGCAGAAAGATGCATCAGAAAACCCCCTTTTCCTGCTGCCCTTCTCCTAATCCCAGTCAAATGTATCTGCCATAGATACTTTTCCCTCTTCAATGACATCAGAGCCCTGAGGCTCTCACCAAAGTATAATCAAACCACGGGTCATGCTTGTGCTTTTTTGTCGCCATGCACTTGACTACAAGGGTGTCCTGAATGTATACTGGGATTGGAGTCAGTATATCTAGGTTCAAATCTCCTTTCTGCCTTGCATTACCCAAGCATATTAGTCTGTTTTCAAGCTGCTGATAAAGGCATACCCGAGACTGGGTAATTTATAAGGAAAAAGAATTTTAATAGACTCACAGTTCCACATGTCTAGGGAGGCCTCACAATAATGGCAGAAGGCGAAGGGCATATCTCACATGGCAGCAGGCAAGGGAGCGTGTGCAAGGAAATGCCCTCTTATAAAACCATCAGATCTCCTGAGACTTAATCACTGTCATGAGAACAGCATGGGAAAGCCCCACTCCCATGATTCAATTACCTCCCACCAGGTCCCTACTATGACATGTGGGAATTGTGGGAGCTACAATTCAAGATGAGTTTGGGGCGGTGGGACACAGCCAAACCATATCACCAAGTAATGGCCAAGACCCTTACATGCTTGGAATCTGTCTTCACGTCTGCAAAATGGGGACACGTGGATGAATATTCTTCACAGACACATTATAAAAATTCTAGGTGCTAATACCTCTCATGATGCCTGGTACCTCCTAGCTCTTCATTTAGTTCTTGAATCTCAAAAGGGAAGTATAGATATTATCTTGTATGTAAGTTTGCTTTAGAAACTGATACTAAATAGAAATAAACTACACTCAATAGAAACAAAATACTAATTTTAATTATTTAACATGTATAGCAGTAACTTTCCTTACCCACCCACCAATAAATGCAGAATTTGTGACCACATATTTATTAAAATACTAGAAATGAGAAAAGAACCCAGCCTCAACTGCCCACTAGGTGCAGGTGGTGAGCACTGTCTTTGCCTACAGGACCTAAAGGTTACATTTGCATTTGTAATCACTTCCCTGCCACATTTTGATGAATGAGAGAGCAGCTAGATCTTTTTCCTGAAAAACTTCAGTCCCTTTGCTGTAAAGAGTAAGTGGTTTGTTTTTGAAATGGTCTTCCCCATTGCCATGTTTCCTCTACTGTCTGTTAGCAGTGGAGAAAGTGATCAGGTTTGGGAAATTCCTGCTGGAAGATGAAATTGCTCAGATGGTACCCATGCCTGGTAGCGGTTTGCATTTGCCTTACTGTCCTTGGGAATGCTTGCTTTTCCTTTCAGGACCCTTTCTGCTTTGACCAGCATACCTAATGTCCCTATAGAATAGAGCCTCAACTGCTTTCCTCTATCACCAAATAGAACGCTGTGAATAGCTGCAGCCATTTTTATACAAGTGCCCAGAATCTTCTGTTAATGTAGATGATTTGCATTGAGGACAGAAAACTGACCAGGGAAATTCCAGGAGGGCTGTTGAGGTCATGGACTAGAATTTCCAGGTGATGACACAGAGATTTCCTCATTCCTCTTCTAAAGCATTTCTCAAAAGTACCAAATACCCGACAGGTGGATGGGAATGGGTGAAACCGCTTTGCTCCAACCTACGTGGTCTGTGCACCTCAGCTTATTCCAAGAGGCCTGGGTAGAAACTTAGCATTGGAACAAACAAACAACAAAAAGACACCATGTTAGAGTTCAAGGGTGATGGGATTCTGAGAACTGTGTCCAGCACCAACTTAGGCAGCATAGAAACTATCCCTGGCAAGAAGGAAACCGCAGCCAAGCTGACTCCCGCTGGCTTCCTCCCACCAGCTTGGCTCCTCCTCCTGACTGCTACTCCACCCCGGGATCTCCAAATCCCCAAACAATTCTACCCTTGTCTCCAAAGTCGGGTGTTCCCAAGAAGTCACTGTATGAAAAAGAACTTGTGCATGCATGTTTATAGCAGCACATTTCACAATTGCAAAAATGTGGAAGCAGCCCAAATGCCCATTAATCAACAAGTAGATAAAGAAACTGTTATATAGGTATACACACACACACACACACACACACTCACACACACATACATATATGTGATGGAATACTACTCGGCCTTAAAAAGGATTGAATTAATGGCTTTCACAGCAACTGTATGGGAATTAGAGATTATTATTCTAAGTTAAGTAACCAGGAATGGAAAACCAAGGATCATATGTTCTCACCCATAAATGGGAGCTACGCTATGAGGAGGCGCATGCATAAGAATGATACAGTGGACTTTAGGGACTCAGGGGGAAAGGTTGAAAGGGGGTGAGAGAAGACTACAAATTGAGTTCAGTGTATACTACTTGAGTGATGGGTGCACTGAAATCTCACAGATCACCACTGAAGAACTTACCATGTAACCAAATACCACCTGTTCCCCAAAACTCCGTAGAAATAAAAAACTAAAAAATAAAAATAAAAAAAAAAGCCAGACGTTCCTTTGTCCATGTGTCCTTGACCTCTTGGTAACAATAGAGTAACAGAACCTCATAAGGTTCTTTCTGACTGGGAGAATCTTGGGGCTTTCGTCAGGAGCCTGGCATTTCTAGTATCTCCTATATGAGGGCAGTTAGGGGGAAAGTTATCAAAGAGAAAAATGAAAAGATTCCTAAAGTTGGAAGGAAGGGGAATGAGTAGAGGATATGGGCATTAAATTTAATGGAAACCAGGAAACCCTGCATTTATTTCTAGAAATGAATATGAATACCTTGAGGGAACAGGAAAGAAAATATTAATGGAAGCCAAGGAAAAGGGAAATGAGGATAAAAAGAAGAGGGGAGTGAACACTTGGAATCCTCCTACTCAAGGAGCTTACTCCCAGGCTCTTTTTCTTTTCTTTTCTTTTCTTTTTTCTAACAGAGTCTTGCTTTTGCTCTGTTGCCCAGGCTGGAGTGCAGTGACACGATCTCGGCTCACTGCAGCCCCTGCCCCCCAGGTTCAAACTATTATTATGCCTCAGTCTCCCAAGTAGCTGAGATCACAGGCGCCTGCCGCTACACCCGGCTGATTTATGTATTTTTAGTAGGGACAGGGTTTCACCATGTTGGTCAGGCTGGTCTCGAACTCCTGACCTCAACGGATCTGCCCTCCTGGACCTCCCCCATAGTGCTGGGATTACAGTCATGAGCCACCGCGCCCGGCCATCAGGGCTTTCATATCTATAGGATGTTCTTTCCCTGTTGCCTAGCACCTTCCAGCCAGTGCCAGGTAAGCACCTTTCCTTCTAATCCTGAATAATTTAATAATAGTGTAATTGCCAAACCCAGTAACAGGGATCTAGAGTCTGTGAAATAAGAGGTGGGGCAGGAGGACTTCTGCAACTAACAGCCCTCTGGGTCCTGTACCAGTCTGTCTTCTGCTGCTGCAGAAGGATAATGGTCTGTGACTCTGGAGGTCATTAAATTTATCCCTCCCTTCAAAGGATCCCATGCAGAAACAGAAGCTGCTTCTGGGAGGAGAGGGACATGGACCAGGCAACGTGTGGGTGGGGAGAGACTGTCAATCTAGGTGAATTGGTCACCCAAGACTTCCTAGAGGCTGGACACACTGGCTCATGCCTGTAATCCCAGCAGTTTGGGATGCTGAGGCAGGAGGGTCACTTGAGGCTAGGGGTTCAACATCAGTCTGGGCAGCATATTGAGACCCCCATCTCTAAAAAAATAAAAGTTAGTTAGCCAAGCTTGGTGGCATGTGCCTGTAGTCCTAGCTTCTTAGGAAGCTGAGATGAGAGAGTCATTTGAACCAGAGGTTGAGGCTATAGTGACTGACTGCACTCTAACCTCGGTGACAGAGCAAGACTGTCTCTTAAAAAAAAAAGGACCTCCTAGAAATGATTGTAAATATAGTTTCATTGAAAAGAGGCTATCATAGAGTTTATTAACAGTTAGTTCTTGCTGTGTAACAAACATGCCAAACTTAAAACAACAAGCATCTTATTGATTTATCTCATGGTTCCTTGGGGTGGCTGGGATGGCCGGATGGCTAGGGCAGCTCTTCTAGTCTGAATCAACTCGGTTGGTTTCTGTAGCCTGCTGGTGGCTTGGTTGGGGCTGAGTGCTCTGGGGCCCCTCAGTCACATGTCTGGCAGTCAGCCAGCTGATTGGCATTGGAGGGCTTCTGCTGAGGATTCTTGTCTCTCCTCCACATGGCCTCTCATCCTCCCACAGGCTAACCCCAGTGTTTTCACATGGCAGCAGCATTCCAAGAGTGAAAGAAGCAGAAGGAAGCTCAAAGACCCCTTACAGTCCAGGCTGGGCTCTCACACACCTTCATTTTTACCACATTAAAGGGGTAAAGACTCTCTTTCTTGATGAGAGGAGCTGCAAGGAATTTGTGCCTGTGTGCAATCTACCTCCTATGTTCTGGGGCCAAATAGGTTGGTAATGCCACTTTGGGCAACAACTTAGGCTCCTCAAGCCCCTTTTTATCTTGTCTTATCATCTGGAAAATAAGAGACACAGATTAGATCATCTCTGAGAACCCTTCTAGCTCTGGAGGAAACTGAGGCAGATAGAGGTTAAATAATTTACTCCAGGTCACACAGCTAGTGTGTATGAATGTAAGACTATGAATGTAAGTTTCCTGATTCTAAAACCCGTGGCATCAGCTGCCAGGCTGTGTTGCTTCCCTGGAGTATCACAATTCTTCAGTGAAGTATTGGATAACACAATGCATTAACACGATCTATCTACCTTAAGTCTGCTCCTTAAATTTATTCCTGTGCTTTTAAAATGGTTTCCTTGAAACTCAAGCAATTCAATATAATTCTTCTCCCATCTTCCTTCTCCTATCACTTTATCCATTCGTTCATTCTTTCATTCACAAATATTGATTAAATTCACTTAAATGTCAAAATGTAGCATTATTAATAGCCACAGTAGCCTGGCACTTTGTGTTTTTAGACTGCTTCTCTTATTGCTACTGCTTCAGTTTCATTTTCTCTTGTATATGTGTGAGTGATATTATTATACCATATTACAGATGGAGAAGTTAAGTCATAAAATAATCACAGGGTCAGTACGATGGCTCACGCCTGTAGTCATTTTCAGAGGCCGAAGCGTATGGATTACCCGAGGTCAGGAGTTCGAGACCAGTCTGACCAACATGGAGAAACCCCGTCTCTACTAAAAATATAAAATTAGCCAGGCGTGGTGGCGCATGCTTGTAATCCCAGCTACTCTGGACGCTGAGGCAGGAGAATCACTTGAACACGGAGGCAGAGGTTGCGGTGAGCTGAGATCACGCCATTGCACTCCAGCCTGGGCAACAAGAGTGAAACTTCACCTCAAAAAAAAAAAAAAAGGAATCATGGGAATGTTTATATTTCTAACAAAGGAGTAGTACCAAATTGAAGTAACACTTTTAGCTAGCCAATTTTCCCAGAAAACAGAATTCCCCTTCTGATATTTGAGTTAGCAGTGAATACCTTAGTTTAAAATAATGCTTTATTAATGCTATATTTATATTTTATAGTATTTTATTTTTAATACTTCATATGCCCCCAAATTTAAATGGCGCAACAAAGTTAATAGTAAAGGTCGTCTTCCGCCTGTTCCCCATGCTACCCAATCCTCTTCCCCACAATCAATGTTTTTGGTTTCCTGTGCATTTTTCCAGAGATATTTTATGCATTAATCAGCAAGCATATACACATATACATGTAACTGTATATATTTAAGTCCTGTTAGTAGTGCGTAATGGTAACACAATAGACACACGGTTGTATATTTTGATTTTTTTAATTTTACAATATCTTTTTAAAGCAATTTGTTAATCTTTTATGGATACATAGAATTTCATTGTATGGATTCAAATAATTTATTTAGCCACTCTCCTATTAATAGGTCTTTAGGTTATGTCTAATCTTTTGCTATCCTATATAATGCTGCAATTAATAACCTTGCACATAAATCCTTTAACAAGTGTGTGGGTTTATCTGCTGCAATAATTCCTGAAAGATAAATTGCTAGGTTAAAAGGTGCATAGGCTGGCGATGGGGGATGGCTCATGCCTGTAATCCCAGCATTTTGGGA
>NW_016107433.1:4496048-4531343 GCF_001604975.1 Cebus imitator
AGTGAGCTGAGATGGTGCCATTGCACTCCAGCCTGGGCAACAAGAGCGAAACTCCATCTAAAAAAAAAAAGAAGAAGAAAAGAAAAGAAAAAGTTAGGTGTACCAACAAAGAGCATGCCTAGCACCCAGATTTTTGTTTCTAAATATTATTCTCTACTTCAAGGAGCAAAAGCTCTTGGAAATGGTCCATTCCAGGACAGGAGCTAGGAAGACAGAAGATGAACCTGGGACATCTTATTGTGCCAGAAAGTAAGGAAATGCTCACCGAAAAATAGGGACATATCAAAAGACACACATCAGGAGCAAGAATGAAGGGGCCCCCACTGGCCAAGCATAGAACAATTTGAGCATCAAAATAAACATTGATAGTAACACAGTATAACTCATTAAATCCATGAGTCCATGCTGATATAAATAGGATATTTCCAGTGTCTCAAAGTATCTCCCTAAAAGATACTTACCAATTACAAAAAAGAACAATAAAAACCTGGCAGACACCACCCTAACCAAGCAATCGAAATAGCATCACCCGTATGGGGGCAAACTGACATATGGTGCACACAGCGTCACTTCCATGTTATTTTTGTCAAAAATGCATACCCTGGATCTAATCACGGGAAAGCATCAGCCAAACCTAAAATGAGGGATTTTCTTCAAAATAACTGACCAGTGCTCTTCAAAAATGTCGAGGTCCTGAAAGACAGAAAAGGACTAAAGAATTATTCCATATGAAATGAAATTAAGAGACTTGACAACTAAGTACAACAAATGATCTTAGATTAGGTCCTGGGGAAGGAAGAAAAATATTTTCTTTTATGGTTAAAGACAATGGTAAGGCAGTTGATAACATTTGAATAAGATATATAAATTAGGTAATAGTAGTATAGCAATGTTAATATCTTGATTTTGACAACTTTTCCATGGTTATATAGCAGAATGTTTGTAGAAAACAGAGTTACCGTCACTGAAAAAATAATGTGTGTGTACATGTAATACACGTGCACATAAATATAATTATAATTCAAATGTGATTAAAATGTTAATGTTTAGACAGTCTAGGTGTATAGAAATTCTCTTTACTATTTTTGCAACTTTTCTATAATTTTGAAATTTTTTTTTAAGTTAGAAGAAAATACGTGCACATTTGAAATTTTGATAGATTTCACCAAATTGCCTGCTACAGAAACTGCGCATTTTCTCTCCCACTGCCAGCAATGAACAAAAGTGGCACTTCATGTTTATAAAATGCATTCGCATATTACACCAGGAGAATTTATTACTACTTCAAGAAATCGGCAAAGGTATTTTCTCCATTTTACATAACTGAAGCTTCAAGGAGTGTAGACAGTAAGAGTAGTGGTTAAGAACATGGGCTTTGAAACAATAATTATATGCTATTTCACCCCAATCAGACTGGCAAACATTATAAAGTTTGAAAATACTGAACGTTGGCAGGGATGTGAAGAAATGAATACTCTTACAATGTGTTGGAGGGAGTATAATTTAGTACAATCATTTTGGAGAGCAATTTAGCAATATCTAATAAAGTCAAAGATATGCACATCTTGCAATCCAGAAATCCCACCTCTAGCTGTCTTTCTAGGGAAACACTCACATGTGTGTACACACACACACGTACACAGCCATGTTCCCTGCACTGTGACTTGTAACAGTGAAAAACAGCAAAAGGGGGATGGCTTAAGCCATCAGGGTCTATTTATCCCAATACAATTGAAATAAAAGAATTGAAACTGTAGCTCCAACATGGTAAAAACTCAAAAAGTTAATGTTGAGTAAAGGAAACCGATTGTACAAGATTTTGTACCTTTATGTAGTTTTCTTCAAGTGCTGTATATCATTTATGAGACTACTTATGTACATGTAAGAAAATATAAAATCTTTCCCAGGAAGGACAGGGCAACAACCTCAGTTGGATGGTGATTTGGGAGAAGAAAGTGAGAGGGAAAGGATTGAGAAAGTCTGCCAGAAAGATCCATCTCCATTTATACCATTTTATTGTCCAAAAGCATAAAGCAATGGGAGAAAACATTAGCAGTGGTGAAAATGGAGTTCTAAGTACACAGATCATTATTAGGTTATTCTCTGTACTTTTCCAAGTGCTTAAACGATGTCATAGCAAAATAATAGTGAACAATGAACGTAAGCTTGGAAGTCAAATAACCCTGGGCTCAAATCTTTTCCAGTGCTCTCCAGTTGTGTAATATTGGATGATTCCTTTAGCACCTCTGGACTTTAGTTTCACCATGTTTTGAAGAGAAATAAGAATGCTTGCTTTGAAAAGCTGGTGCCGAGACTGAATGTGAAGATGTGTGTTAAGCCCTGGCACAATGCCCCTGAGAGGTTCTCAAAAATAGTTACTACTAGACTCCAGTGATTCTTAATCAGGGACATATGGCAAAATCTGGAGACACATTTGGTTGTCATAACTGGAGCGTGAGCAGATGCTATTGGCATCTAGTGGGCAGAGGGCAGGAATACTGCTAAACATTTGACAATGCACAGGACAGCCCGCACACCCCAAAAAGATCTACTCAGCCCCAAATGTCAATACTATTGAGGTTGAGAAAACTTCCTGTAGCCCAAGTTCTCCTAGGACTTGACCTGGGTCACTTGACTCCCACTTAAGTGCCCTTGCCTGTATAACCAACCTGTAAGGTTGTTAGGCTTTGACCTTCCCACTAAGTTATTATAGAATTAACAACTCATAATGGATATTTTCCCCCTTTCAGCCAATCTGTTTTACATTGGCTAAAACCTAGCATCTCACGGGGCAGAACAACTGCCTAGCACTTGAAACGTTTTCATAAATCATTCTTGAATGAATTAAAAAGTCAATCAGTTAACTAATTAATGAGTACAAATATAAACTCTGAAATCATGAAGATCTAGTCACTCTTCTTGTATTGCCTTCTCTGAGTCCCTATGCATTTGAAATGAGGGGGTATCCAGTTTTCAATCTCTTCTAAGAGAGGAACCAAAAAATGAGTCAAAAGTTCTCAGAGCTTCATTACCCATAGCTGGGAGGGCCTTCTGTTATAATAATTAAGAGTCGAGTCCATGGGCTAATTTTCCAATGGCCCTTGTCATGACACATCCAGAATTTGCTGAGACATAGAACTCTTCAGCTTAAACTGACAATGGTGACAAAAAGTCAAGTGAGGTATTGACCTAGTGATAATGACCATGTTGATGACACTTCAATCTGGTTTGACTCTAGAACAGCTTGTGGAAAGCATGTACTTTTCTTTTGATACAGTAGCAGGAATATGTACACTTTGTTGAATCTATTTACTGTCTGTTCTATTATAGACTCTGATTTGGGGAACCTAGATGTGGTGCTTGTTAAGAGGACAACCCTGAGTCCTTGCTCTCGTCACCTTCACCATCAGTTTGGGGAAGGTAGGTGTTGTTTCTTTCTGAATTCATTTTTTCTAGTGTTTGTTTTTGCAACACTGAATTCTCACCAGTTGTTTCAATGAATATAAAAATCACCCACATCATTATCATTACATTATAATTTAGATAGTATTATTATAATACATTTGGATTATAATCCAGATGCATTCTAGTTTCTATTTATGTGTGTACATGTTCAACAGGACTTGATGGAGAGGAGATTCACCAAAGGAAATGGTACAAAGGGCACTCTGATTAAATGTTACTCGTCATCCTAAGTTTGTCTTATAACTATCTGAGTGACCTTGAGAAAGTTACTTAATGTCTCAGTTTTTTCATCTGCAAAATGAGAAATTTAAACTGGATTATTTTGAAAGTGTTTCCCTAAACTCTTTAAATTGCATGCTTGTGAAGATTGGGAAACACTGATTTAAAGCGATGATTTCCAAAAGCATGGTGGACAGGCCATCTGCTCACATCACTGAGAAACATCAGATATCCCACTGATATCCCATCAGACTGAGAAACACTGATTTAAAGCAATGATTTCCAAAAGCAGTGGACATTCCAAAAGCATGGTGGACAGGCCATCTGCTCCCATCACTGCTAAAAACATCCTCATCCCAGATATACCAAGTCAGAATCTCTGAGGTTGTAGAACAGAAATCTGCCTTTTTATGAACTCTCTGGGTGACCGGGATGCTCAGTATTATTTGAGAACCACCATCCTAACCATTGAGAACATCATATTGTTCACATATATAATCACTTCTATAAGATGTAATGAGCTAGGCCTGCACCATGTGAAACTGGCTGGAATCATCTTATAGTTGTAGAAAACGTAGCAAGGTCAGCACCCGATGGCCATACTACCTTTTGATTCCTGGCTCTGCAGTCCTCTACTCAATAATTCATTGGTAGATCTAGGTGTCTGGTGTGTGGGCTCCTTGGCTCTGCTTCCTTTGGATGCAATTGAATGAGAGTAAAATTTTTTTGGAAGTGACCCCTGAAGAATGGCATCTCCTCCTAGACGGTGTGCAAATGTAATCTTGCCAGTCTGTGTCACTCCCTTAGATGTCATGGTCATTGCCTCCTAATTTGCAATGAGCCTTGCTGTCGGTCTTTTGCTATGGAAGGTTGGGTTTTGCTCCTAAGGGTGTCATGACTGTGAAATGACTAAGGGAATGTGAGTCCCAGTAAATCATGCGCACATGTGCAACCAAGATGGCAGAATCCTAGAGAGAAGCGGCCATGCCCAGAGACCCTATATCAGACAGCACCAGGCCATGGTCAGAGCTCTGGGCTGTGAATCAGAAAAACACTCAGACCATGCTGTATCCAATTCAGTTGCCAATACAGGATTATGCGGCGTTTCAGGCTTTGTGGATTGTGTGCCTAAACCCTCAAGGAATCGCAGGGACCCCTAAAAAGACTTAGGTCTTAAAGGAAAACTAAATCCTAGCTTTGAAATACAAACAGTGTCTCCCAGTACTGCCTACAGAGACTCCCCGCCAGGATCAGTCTAATTGCTCAGCGGGGTGACTGTTACCCTTCTCCAGGGCTTCAGCAGACATTATTTTCTGGCATCAAAGAAAGGGAATTGGAGCCTTAAGAATATAGTGTTGCTGTTGTCTACTGTGGGCTAGATATCAAACCCTTCTCCCAAATCACAGGCAAGGCATTGTGTGTGATCTGTCAGGTAAAATACTAATAAGTGCCCCTTCATGAGATAACCACTCACCCATAAAGAGCATTCCATACAATACCCACTGCTGGCTGGGGATGGATGTGGGCTTTATTTGATTTGGGGTTGATTTATTTGTTTGCCTTCCTTCTAGAACAGCATAACTTGGATTTAATGTCTCGAATACTGAATCCAATACTTCTAGGTTCACTGACTTGTTATTATTTAGCATTTATGAAGTATATGTCAATGCACTTGGCACTTTACAATGACTCATAAAAAGGCATGATCCTAGCTGTTGAGCATCAGGTTGCTATCAGTTGAATTACTGCCAGTGTGGAAGCAATCACAGGACCAATCTGGATATTCTTTGCCCTCAAAACAGCTAGACACACTGGTTCCTCATTGCATCTGAGCCCAAATAGAAGTACAATAGCTGCTGCTACCATTTTGATGTTAGTATCTCAGTGCAATAGAAAGTGCATGGTCCCTGACACTTGGGGAAGGCTTACCAAACATGGATGGATAGATGGATGGATGGATGGATGGATGGATGGATGGATGGATGGTTGGATGACTGGATGGATGGATGGATGGATGGATGGATGGATGGATAGATGAATGGATGGATGATGGACAGATGGATGGATGGATGGATGAATGAGTGGATGGATGGATGGATGGATGAATGAGTGGATGGATGGATGGATGGATAGATGGATGGACAGGTGGATGGAGAGCTCTTTCCTCAATGGGCATCTCTCATTTTCTATTTCCCCTTCCACCTGAAGCTTCATTTATGTCATATAAACCTTGTGGTTATAGCGCTGGTTTACTTAGAAATAAACTATTACTTAAGTGCCTTTTTGCAATGAAGATGAAATCAATATATCTATGAGACAAAAATATGAGAAACTGATTGCATAACATCATATAAACTTGTTAAGAATATTATGTTGATGTCAGTTTCTTAGTTTTAATATATAAGATGCTGCCATTGGAGGAAACTGGGTGAAGGGTATAGGGGATTCTGGAGTATTTTTCCAGCTTCTTGTGAATCTATCATTATTTCAAAAAAGAATTCCATGATTATTTCCTGTCAGCATCACATCTTTGTAGTCACACCTCACTGCCTACACTTTTCAGTTCCTAAACTCTCCATGAGTACTCACCACTTCCATTTTTATCAGTTCAGAACCTCCAACAAGCAAAAGCCAAAACAATTAGACATGCAAGAGTTGTATTGGGGGAAATTCCTGTGAAGTAAAAAGTGAGAGGTAGCTGGAGTGGGCAGGGAGAGCTTCAACCTGCTAGGTAGTTCCAATACCTGTGAAAGGAGAGAGGGAAGGAAGGGTCAGGTAAGAAATGCCTCAGACCACGTGTATGTAATTCACAGAAAAAACCTCAGCTGGGCCATTGAAAAGTCCCCAAGCAACCATTGCCTTTTGGTGGAGTCCCAGGGGGTTGGGAATGGAATCCCACAGTTCTGATACCCCTACTGTTCTCTGTCATTACCTGGAACAGCCTGGGAGCGGCCTGGCCTGGAATGAATGCTGGATGGATCCAAAGGTGCAGAGACCACTGCAGGCTGCAGATCAGCCCTGCTCCCAGAGCAGATTATTTTGGAAATTTGAGGTGGATACCTCCAAGGCCACTATTACCAGGCTATCTTTTTGCTCTTAGTCCTGTTGCACTTCTAACCTGCCCTTAAGAGACCTTGACTCCTTCTCCCTCTGTTGGCCTCATAATCAATCTCCCAAATCAGAGTGATACTCTCTCTCTCTCTGTTTCTTCTGTCTCTGCTCCTTGCCTACCTGGTGCATTAAAAGGAAAATCACAGAAGCAATCCAGTGGATGCACCATGGGCAAGTGTTGCCCAAGATCAGGTGGTCCTCAGTGTTCCTTGGTGTATTTCGCTTTCTCTCTCCTGTTGATTTCATTTCTCACAGTGTTTATTGCAACCCTGTTCTCCTTTTATTACACGCACACTCCTGCTGTTTTCTGGACATAGCCTTCCTCCGTGAACTCCCTAAGTATTCCTCATCTCCCTGCTCTGTATCTGTAGGTTTCTTGATCCTCTCCTGCTTTCTCTACATCTCAGCCAGGCCAGTGAGGAGTCCTTGAGCAAACATTGCCTGTTGGAGGAGTTGCATGGGGCTGGGGATGGAATGGTGCGGTTCTGGCACTCCGCCATGCTCAGTCATTGCCTGGAACAGCCTGGGAGCAGCATGACCTGCTATGAATGCTGGGTGAATCCAAAGGTGCAGACTACTGGAGGTTGTCAATCAACTCTGCTTCCAGGACTGCTTTCTTGCTCTGCTTTCTCTGCTGGAGAAAAGAAGGTTATTCTCTCTAAGCTTCCCTCTCTTGGGACTCTTGGTGGCCTTCCACCAGCATACATTGGTTGCCTTGGTTGTTCCTTTCTCTCTCATGCATCTTCTTTCTCTCTGCTCCACTGGATTCTGTCCCTTGGTCTGTGAACACTGGCTCCTTTATCCTCTGCTAAACTTTCTCTGGTTCCTTCTGCCCCTTTAACCTGTCCTGGTGTCTCTCCTCTTTCCTCATCATCAGTCCGTGTGACAGATGTTTCTATATTTGCTGCTCCTCCCCTTTCTCACCAAACACTCAGCCCCAATCCCTCGCCTTCCTCTCTGAGCTTCTGAAGCTGCTTCTGCATGGGGCTCTGCTGCGAAACCCAGTGCCCACTCTTGGGTCTCATCCCCATGACCCTGCACCTTGCCCGTCACCCGCTGCATTCTCCAACTGTCCTCCTTTCTTGACTTCCAGCTCGTGCTGCCCTCATTTCTCTTCCTGTCTTTCTGGCTTTAACTTTTCGGGCCTCTCTTCTTATTGCCACTAACCGTAAATGTTTTCTAAGGTTCTGCCTCATCACTCCTCATTGGACTCCACATTTTCTCCCTTCACATTCTCATCTATTTCATGCTTTTACATCTCCAAGCTCCACGGAGGTTCCTGGTCCCAGCTCCGACTTCCTTGTAAACTCCCAGCGCCCCCGTGCCTCATATTCTGTGCCTGCACTTCTGCCCCGATAGTCCCCTCTTCTCCCAGGTTTCCTGTTTCTCTTCATGAGACATCCCATCCCGTTAGCCAATCGGGTTAAAATCTTGCAGTCAACTTGACTTTCATACCCAGTGCTTTACCCCTTCTGCCTCTGCAGGGTCCCTCCCAGCTTCTCTGTCCCCAGGCCACTGCCCCAGCTCCAGCCCTCACTGCCTGCCCTGCACATTCCTGTAGACCCCTCTACATCAGCCTTTCCACCTTAGTCCTGTCTTCTTCGAGGCCTCTTACTCATGGATCACAGTTTGATTTTCCTGAAAGCATAGCTTCCATGATGTCCCTTTGGGTTGAAATCCTTCAGCAGCCCTGCATTGTATACTCAACTCCTTCCTGCCCGGCAGCTAAAACTAGTCTCTTCCCAGCTAAACTGCCATATTTTTTTCAAAATGTTTTTGTTTGAGCAGTTATTACAAACTGACTAATTCCCCAAGCTCCCTCCCTACTCCTTATTGACCCCCAAAGACATAAAGAAGTGTGCATGTATGTGTGTGTGTGCGTGTGTGCATGTTTTACTCTTGTTTCTAACCTAATCTGTTTTTCACTTGGACTGTCCAACTTCAGAATGTGAAGATAGAGCATGCTTCTGGGTTTTACTTTTCAACTGGGGTCGTGGTGTAGTGGCTAAGACCAAGGCACGGGATTATCCTGCCTGGATTCAGACGCTGCCACCTTGGACACACAATTTACTTCTCTGAGCCTCAGTTTCTTTATCTATAAAACAGGCTAATAATTAATTGTGCATATGCCATGGGATTATCATGATGATCAAACAAGGTAATACATATGACGGATTTGGAGCCACGCTTGGCCCCTAGCAGTGCTCCGTGTTAGCTGTTGTCATTGTCATCATCGTGACTGTTTTATCACACTTGCAGCGTAACATCATCCACAGCTTAATGATTCACGGTTTAGCAAGAGAGACTAACAGGCATCGCACACAGTTGGTGAGTTAGCATCTGTAGTACCCCCACTAAGACTTTGGGCTAGTCATTTTCATACTTTGGATTATCTGTGAGGGGACTCGGTGGATTTTGAAACAAAGAGTCTACGTTATTCCTAGTAAGAATGGACACTTTTTTGAGTTTTAACTGCCCATAGTTTAGCAGCTTCTGCTACTGGACAACTGTAAGCCAACTTGAAGAAGAAAAGAAAGTCTTTTGACAACAGAGATCTCTGGTCACCCAAACAAATAATAATACATGTGACCCAGATTATAAATGAGACCAGGAGCTGGCAAAGATAGTAAAAGATGAAATGTAGGAAGAAGAAAGGGCTGTGTCGAAGGAGGGAAAAAAAGAAATTTGAAATACAAAAGGTGAATCTAACAAATTCAGATATTGAAATGAGGTTTGGCACTGGACAACTAGATGATTATTCATTGTGAATGTAATTATTGCCACTGAATTTTACGCTTAAAAATGGATAGAATAGCAAATTTTATGTTATATAAATGTTACCACAACAAAAAATAAACGCACACACCCAAAAAAACTGAACAGCTAGAATATTTAGCAATTAGTAACATCTTCTTTCAAGAATGTTTTATTCTATGACAGACAGGTTTATGTCAACTTAGTGTTCATTGAGCATCTACTGGGTATGAGCACCATGCTCGGTATATTATATCATGATATGTAGCTATTGTATGTATTAGTACTCAAGTGATACATTACTGTTGATGAAAGCATACTATCATACCTGAAAGGGTAAGCAGCTATCAGTGCAAGCAGATGATAGACTTGTGGGGAAAGTACACCTGCCTTTATTGAAAGAAAAGAAAAATAAGGACCTGGTTTCAAAATCACTTGAAAAGTAGCTTCTGCATTACATAAACAACACTGAAGTATGAGCCAGCTAGCACCAACCATGTAGGAAGTTCCTATCATCCTTTACATCCATGTTGACATTTGTTATTGTCAGACTTCAATGTTTGCCTAGTTGGTGGGTACGGGAGTGGTTCCTTATTGTGATTTTAGTTTACATTTCCTTAATTGCACCAACTGGTCATTTGAAGTTTGTGTGTCTGTGAAGTGCCTGTTCAAGTCATTTGCCCATTTTTCTTTGAGTTATCTGGGTTTTCTTTTCTTGCTTATAAGTCAGTACTACTTACTGAAGAAACCACAATAGAATTTTCACTAATGAATTTTTAAAACCTAAAGAAATCTTAGTATAGTGGGACAAAATCTCTGATATGGTTTGGCTGTATCCATACCCAAATCTCTTCTTGAATTATAGCTCCCATAATTCCCATGTGTTGTGGGAGGGACCTGGTGGGAGATGATTGAATCATGAGGGCAGTTTCCCCCATCCTGTTCTCATGGTTGTGATTAAGTCTCACAAAATCTGATGGTATTATAAGGGGCTTCACCTTTCACTTGGCTCTCATTCTCTCTTGCCTGCTGCCACGTAAGATGTGCCTTTCACCTTCAGCCATGAAGGTGAGGCCTCCCCAGCCATTTGGAACTGTGAGTCCATTAAACCTCTTTTTCTTTATAAATTTCCCAGTCTTGGGTATATCTTTATTAGCAGCAATGTGAAAAAAGAGCAATACAATCTCCTCTAATAATAACAAGAAAAAAATTAGAGAATTATTTTGATAGCCTCTTTTTGCAAATGGCTTCAAAGAAAGTAAGTTAGGGACTTTTTCTTCAAACAAGTTACAAACTGTAGAGGCAAAAACATGTAGGGGAATTATCAGCATTCCCCATACATCCACTGACAATGTGTCTTCAAGTACAAGGCCATCTTTAAGTGGCAACAATGCAGTTGAAATATATTATTCAAGGAAAGGAGGTGTATTACTGAGGCCAACGTGACCATTGACACTTGTTAGCTTGTTTCTGAAGAACAAAACACTGAGCAACAAAAGCTTAAAGTGAATGAAAATGTATCCAATTCTGAATCTGATGAAAATGCCTTGGGCTCTGAGCCAGAGAATAGATTTGGACCGTAGACTGGACTTTTTTTTCAGGGTCTTAAATTTAAATTACTTGAATTATTTTTAAAGTGCCATCCTACTCAGGCTTTTGGAATAAAAACATGTTTTTCAATTTAAAAAAAAACTTCAATATAAGGATAAAATACGACATCTTTGACATCACTCATGTGGTCCAGAAAAGCAGAGGTTCCATCCTAGTGCATACTGAGCACATATTGGAGACACCCAGTATAGCCTGCATTGAGCCACAACACACACGCATGCGTGTGCATGCACACACACACACACACACACACACGTAACATTCTCCACATACAGGTACATAGACACATTATACACAGTACATATATACACATGCACATATACATACACACAGATACATTTTATACACGGTACATATACACGCGTGTGCACATAGACACATATACACAATATATATATATGCACACATACACACAGACACATTATATACACAGTGTACACATATTCACATACATATACACTATACATACAGGCACACATACACACAGACACATTTTATACACAGTACACGCTCTCTCTTTTTTGAAGTAAATATAGTCTAACAGCCAATAGAGATTAATCAAGAGGTACGTTCAGCTGGGAAGACCCCTTCATTTCAAGGCTATAGTCATGGAAGAGACGGCTTCCAGAAGCCTGGCAACCCAGCACCTCAGGGTTTAATGCATGATGACCCAGATGGCTCTTGAGGGGTACAGTCAGCCTAGATATGGTACCATTACCCGCAGACTTCTTGTCCTGAGCCTTATGTTCACAGCTGCAAACCTGGATGGGGCACAGACCTCATAGAAAACTGACTTATGAGCCTTTCATTGGCCAAGCTTCATTCTCCCAAGCTCCTGGCCAGGAGGGAAAAGGCAGCCCCCACACTCACCTGATGCCGCCATCCAGGCTTTCTGTTCAGGACACTTTACTCCTGGCCCACGGTGCCTTAGCTGTCTCCAAAAAAGGTCACAACTCTGGGGCTTGGAATCAACACCTATGTGAAGCTTCATCTACTGAAGCTTCTCCGGCCAAAGTGCCACCCTTACTGGAAGCATAACCAAGAAAACTTGGCTGGGACCCTGGCACTGCTCACAGGAGTGGAGCTTCCTTACTACATCCTAAGAGAAGGAAGCAGGGGAATGGCTTCTGTACTGTTGTATAGTCTCTGCAGACATCCCACAGTAGCCCCAGGCCCACATCTTGTGGAAATACAGCCAATCATGGTCCAAGCCCAAGAACCCAGCCATCTTCAAGTTCCCAGACCTAAAGAGGCAGGACAAGTTCATCTGTCATTTCCTCTCACCTTCTAGGACCCTTGCTCTTACACTTCCATTTCTTCTATTACTAAGAGTTTAAAGTAGTTGAGGTGTGGCCCTGCCACACTCTCTGCTCACCACAAGGACACCTAGATCAACACTAGAGGCTATAATCGGATGAGTTTCCAGGGTGTTCTGGAAGGTCCCAGGTAGGGGCCCACTCTGGACCATACAGATTCCTCCTAACTTCCCAAGACAGCCTCCCCAGAAGGAGCTCAGTTCTTCCGAACAACATCCTTGGACACCATCTTTGCTTATTTACATAACCTCCTCTCATTTGAGTCCATCTCATTATTATGACTTATTCATCATCTATTTATCTATTCATCCAACACACCTGGGTTGAGTGTCTGCTGTGTGCCTGACACAGTGTTAAAAATTTGGGATGTAGGCCCCATGCAGTGGTTTATGCCTGTAATCCCAGTGCTTTTGGAGGGGAGGCAGGAGGATCACTAGAGCCCAAGAGTTTGAGGCTACAGTGAGCTATGATCATATCATTGCCCTCCAGCCTGGGTGACAGAGCAAGACTGTCTTGAAAAAACAAAACAAAGGCCAGGTGTGGTGGCTGACACCTGTAATCTCAGCACTTTGGGAGGCCAAGGTGGGCAGATCACCAGGTCAAGAGATCGAGACCATCCTGGCCAACATGTTGAAACCTCATCTTTACTAAAAATTCAAAAAATTAGCTGGGCATGGTGGCACATGACTGTAGTCTCAGCTGCTTGGGAAACTGAGGCAGGAGAATCACTTGGAGCCAGGAGGCAGAGGTTGCAGTGAGCCGAGATCGTGCCACTGTGCTCCAGCCTGGGAACAGAGCGAGACTCTGTCTCAAAAACAAACAACAACAACAAAACACACACACACACACACACACACACACACACACAGAAAAGTGGGGACATGAAGACGAATGAAATATAGGTCCTTTCCTCAAGGAGCTTACATCTTGCAAGAGGAGACAGGTGAGTAAATCAACAGAGAGAGTTTAATGTGATGACTGCTATGAGCTTTGGGGGAGATGTCGGTGCCAAGTTCTAAACCAGTTATCATGGCCATGCAAGTGGAGTTTGACCACCCATCCTCCCTTTGCAGAGTTTCCAGGAGTAGGTTGCTGAGATCACCAATTTACCTTCGGTCACCGCAGTATAGAGTTGGGCTCTGGTAATGTAGGTGGCTTTGACCTCCACCTGCAATTGTAGGACCTCCATTTCCACTCAGTCTCCCCTAGGGACTCTGGGAAGTGAACTGGCGAAGGGATGTCACGTGTACTCATGCCGGTCCTCTCAGTCCCGGCAGTTTCTGAGTCCTCTTTGTGAGGGTGCCTCATCCTGCTCCGTCACTGCTGCTGGGAGTGCTCTTGGTTGCTGTCCATACAAAGGCAGTCCCTCCTGTCCTTCCTCAAGCTGGTGGCATCACTGTGTGCCAGCATCTCCCTGCTGCCATAGTTGGTAATATCTCAGGTGCCAGTCACTAAGGGATCCTGCTGGAGATGGGACCTGTATGGCCATGAGCACAGGTGCCTACTGCAGGTTGAAATTCCCTCAATTCCACTTTTTCATTTTCACCTTTGGCACTTCCACTGCCTGGAAACTCTTGCATAGTTGGGAAAGAATCTCTTTTCTTATGCTATGATTAGTTGCCTTGGTCCCAAAGTCCTTCTGGCCCCCATGTCCTGTCTCTCGAAGAGGCTTTGTGTGAAAGTCATTCTTGAATCTTTCGCTTGTTGCTGGGATTCAGCCCTGTGTTCTGGGATTTGGCTTGGAGGATGGAGGAGAGAAGGATCATCTGAGTCTACACAGTGGAAAGCATTCAGTACCCTAAATCTGCCCACCCCTTTGGTTAGTATGCCATCCTTCTTAAGTCAAGCCTGTGTGTCTGACCCTCTCCTCAGGATGAATACGTTTCTAGAATCCTTCATCTGCCGTTCAAAACTATTCCTGAAAAACCTCCTCCAGTGAATCAGTGCTGCAACTTCCCATCCTTGTAAAGGCCAAACTAGCCTTCCTGAAAACCCCACACTTAAAAAGATCTAAGATCCCAAGTCCCAATTTCATCAGCCTTTCTTTGAAAGGAGGGCTGCCTAGCAGGGTGCGGTGATCACCGGCGGCTCCTGGTCATCAGGGTACCGTTTTTGTTTGTTTGTTTGTTTGTTTTGAGACAGAGTCTTGCGTTGTCGCCCAGGCTGGAGTACAGTGGTGTGATCTTGGCTCACTGCAACCTCCACCTCCCGGGTTCAAGCAATTCTCCTGCCTCAGCCACCTGAGTAGCTAGGATTACAGGTACCTGCCATCACACCCGGCTCATTTTTGTATTTTTAGTAGAGAAAGGGTTTCACCATGTTGGCCAGTCTGGTCTTGAACTCCTGACCTCGTGATTCACCCACGTTGGCCTCCCAAAGTGCTGGGATTACAGGCGTGAGCCACTGCGCCTGGCCTAGTGTACCATTCTTAAAATGGACCTCGCATCCAACCAAGACCAAGCCCTTGAGGTGTTCTCTACCATCTCTGAACATCATGATGTCACTTTAGTGACTTTTCCAGCTTCCTAGAGAACATTTATCATCAATTCCAGCTAAGTAACATAGTACCGAATAGTTAGATTCTGGGTAGGTGATCTTTTGCATAAATCTAAATTAAGCCACTGAACAGACTATAAAAAAAAAACAAAACTGGTGTTGGATACTTACGTGTATTTGTTGTGATTTTTTTTCTACGTCTATAAGGTGGTGAAATCACTGAAGCAAACCGTGATGAAAGCTATTCACAATTTAGCATTTACCACCATATGGAAATGTCAGTTCCATCTAGCAAAGAGCATATTACAGACATGTTCAATATAAAATGCAAATATAATAGCTTAGTGGGTTGGATACGTCAGCCGTGTTTCACTTAAACCTATTACCTTGGCAGATTAAATATAGTTACAAATCTTTCACAAGGAGAATATTCTGATGAAATTACAGCTGATCCCAGCCTTTGTGGATCCTCAGATCGACTGGCTGTGAGTAGGATGAAGACAAAAATGGGTGAAGGCTCGAGAGTGAGCGGGACACGGCCATGGAGAAATAGCGTCTGCCTGTTGCCTCCCGGCCTTCCACGCCTCACTAAGAAATATTGTTCTTTGCTGAAGCATGAGCCATTCATAGCAAAGATGTATCTCTTACCTGATGAAGTAGTTGAAGGACCACCCATCCCACCAGGCCTGAATAACCACTTCAAAATGTTCGTACCTCCTTATATAACCCAACTTGGCTGAGCAGAGGTGGGCCAGCCTGAACTGCACCACTAGGTCCAATCTTGGTCCTTCTGCAGCCATCTGGACCACTCAGCTCTCCTGGTGGAACTGCACAGCGGCAGACCCTGCTCATTTAACCACACACTCCAGCCTCTGACCTCCTTTTCACGGTCAGGCCCCACTGAGCGCATCGTGATTTGTCTTGCTATTGCCACGTCCTGATGGTTATAACTTCTTGCCCAAATGCCATGTGATTCATTATTCCACGGCACTGCCCAGTTTCTGCAAGGGCTTCCCCAGGACTGCGCCGTCTTACCCCCTACCCCACACCTCCATGCTGATGGCAAGGTTGCTGGCACTTTGAAACAGCCCGTGTTAAGCCTGTACTCCACTTGTTAAGATAGGCTTGGTGAAAATTAACCAGCATCATCCAGTTTGTCCAGCACAGCTTTCTTGTCCCCTTATTGCATGATCAGTTACAAGCTTTAGGGTTTATATATCCAGCAGTGTTTCCCTGCGGGCTTTTCCAACAGAGCATCTTGCAAACTGCTACAGAGAACTGAAGAAATAATTGATCCCTTTTAAAAGTGGCATTCCTTCTGTAGCTCCTGTGATCCATTTTGCTTTGTCCTACATTAATATGCTGTGAATATTATCTGTTCATAGCTATTTATATGTATAGTCAAGAGACATGAAAAAATCACATTCATTGGTTCCTGCTCTAAAAAATTCTACCTGGCTGATGTAACACCAAGTCTTTCTGCCAGAGAAGACACAAACCCGTGGAGCGATGGTTACCAGACTATTGGGGTGGGGGTGCAGGTGGCAGACAGTTAATCATTATAGAAGGAGGATCTTGAGTGGAAACCTAGGTACACAGGACCTTACTGTGTAATTGTGAACTGGGTTTCAGGGCACTAGGCTCTCCTGATCCTGCTATAACTACCTTTGTGATACTTGTGCTGGTTGGACCCCATTCAGCCTTCTTTCTCCTCTGTAAAGTAAGGAAGTTGACCTAGAGCAAGTCTCTTCAACTCCATTCTTCCATGTTTCCATGGATATGCACAGAAAGTCAGATGGCTAGTTAGGAATCCAGACGATGCTACCAAAAGCAACAATTACCAACTTTCTGCTGGACTTAGAACTCAGCACTTGATATATGTTATCTCATTTAAGCCTCACAGTTATTCCAAGAGGTTGGTATTATGGTCCCATTTCATACAAGAGAGAACAGTTCCCCAAGAGGTCACTCACTGTTTAGGATCTCGGTGCTCATAAATGAGAGAGCCGAGATTCCAGTCCTGATGGAACTAACTCCAAACACACTTTTAATAAGACATGCTAAGAAGTTCCCAGCGCCCCCTTTATTATTCTGTGTCTGAATCTCATTATGCTTCCCCTCTCTGTTCACTCTGCATGCTTGAGTGACCCACTTCCCTGACATCTAAAACATACAAACCTCTGTGCCTCTGGTTAGTGTCAATAGGGTAACATTGCATTTTAGAATTCTATATCCATTCTTCGCAACAAGGTGGAACTCAATAAGCAAAAAGTAAAAATGAGTTTCTAGGCAGCTGCTTGCCATGTGAAGTGTCAGTGAAGGTATGACTCAAAAAGGGCAAAATTTAGCTCAGAAGAATAACTTTTATGACAATCATGTATAATCCTCTGTATATGGGCACAGGTGCCTAACGTGAGTCATCTGTAATTTTGCCAAGGCTAACTTTAAATCATAAACATGGGGGGTTGGCAGCGGGAGATTCTTCAGCTTCCAGTGGGGTCTCATCGATTGCCTAGTCTGCCTCTCCTGGCAGCAAACCAGTTTTGTTTCTTTGAGAAAAATGCACCACCCATTTCCAACAACTAGACAACTCTGGTGAGTGGAAATTATTTATATGAAAAGTTCTAAGAAAGCACAGATGAACTTTGCCAGAAAGTAGACGTTTTGTACAATGTAAAGAATGGACTCGAAAGTCAGAATTGCCCTGTGAGTTTGATGAGCCTATTCTCTATTTGGAAACAAGCGAAAGCTCTATTCTTTCATCAGTATATCCTGATGGTATATACTACCTCATTATTCACAGTCAATCCTCATTATTGCAAATTTACCTACTCAGTGAAATTTAGTTGTAACTTCAAAATCAATACTTGCAGCACTTTTGTTATTCACAACACGTGTAGAGAGGTGAAAACAAGAAGTCACCCAACATGCGTGTTCCCAGCTGAGGTCAAATAAAGGTCTGCTTCCTGTTTTGGTGCTCATACTGTAAAAAAGTGTTCTTTTCACAATGCCATGTTGTTCACATTTTGTGCTTTTAGTTGGTGATTTTGTTGTTTAAAATACCCGGCAATGCTAGGCACAGTGGCTCACACCTATAATCCCAGGACTTTGGGAGGCCAAGGCAGGCAGATAACTTGAAGTTAGAAGTTCGAGACCAGCTTGGCAAACACTGTGAAACCCCATCTCTACCAAAAATACAAAAATTAGCCAGACATAGTGGTGTGTGCCTGTCATCCCAGCTACTCAGGAGGCTGAGGCAGGAAAATCGCTTGAACCCAGAAGGCAAAGGTTGCAGTGAGCTGAAATTGCACCACTGCACTCCAGCCTGGGTGACAGAGTGAGACTCTGTCCCCCCCCCAAAAAAAGAAAGAAAGTAAAAAAGAAAAGACCCTGCAAGCATGGTACCAAAGTACTATCTAGAGTTCCTAAGTGAAAGAAGGCTGTTATGTGCCTTACAAAGAAAACACACATGTAAATTAAGCTTCATTCAGGCATCATTACAGTGTTATTGGGCGTGAGTTCAATGTTAATGAAGTGACTATAGATATATATATAAAATATATATAGTTATAGTGTTTTCTATATAAAATAAGGTGTCCTTAAACAGAAAAACACATAAAACAAGGCTAAGTATTGATTAATTAATGAAAACATTGTGACCAGAGGCTTATAGGAACCTAACTGTCTATTTCCCCTAGGAGCAATCATTTAGTATTCACTAATTCAGTGCCTGTGGCAACTTTACAGAGCATAACTACTGCAAATAACAAGAATCAGTGAATTTCCAAATGTAGACATTGCTCATAATAGCTTGAGACATTTTTTGGGACTGCCAGGGAGGTCTGGTACTACTGATCCCATGCCATTTTCTGCTTTGTGGAAAATGGGAACTTACAAAACCATCCCCATTCCTTCTTCTGTGATGATCAGATTTTCTTGCTGTTCAACTCCACCCAGTACTAATTGAGTACCCCAGAATCTACTGCTGCTGGAAGATAGGCAAAGAACCAGTCCCTGACCTCAAGAGCTTTCACCTGTGTTGGAATGACTGGGCTCAGGGTGGCAAACGTACCCAGGTCAAAAGGAAAGTGGAAACATCTTAGAAATGGCAGAGAGAAGAACAAACTCTCCGAGGCATAACGTAGGGAAGCAGGCCATTTTTCTAACAGTAACCTTTAACTGTTAATTTAGTGTTTCCTCCCAGGAACTCTGCAAAGGAAGTTCGGCCTTAGCCAAAGCTTCTAATTAACTCCAAAGTTTCTACCACATCAGCAAACACCTAAAGACCACCCCAGTGTTTGTCTCTCACCTGACAGAAGTCAAAAAACTGATGTAGGTGAGAATTGCCCAATAGGAAATCCTTTTTTCTCTATGGGAAATGATCACTGTATTTCCCTCAGCTTGATTATTTTGGAGGCCTGTAATCTTACAGCTGGAAAAATACTATTTATGGTACTAGGAATAAAAATTGTAATGTTAATTAATTAAGCATCCAATTTATGTCGGGATCTGTGCTGGGTGCTGGGAACACAGAGATGAAAGGCACAGTCTCTGCCTCTGTGCATCTTGTGGTCAATTGGGAAAACTTGGTCATTGTAAAAGTGAAGTCATGTCGTGGGAGAGGGAAGCTGGAATGGGGGCTTGCAGCAGCACGTCACCCAGCATGGAAGGTTTCAGTGGGAGGTGAGATGCTTCTTGCTGTAACAGTTGAAAGGGGAGGAGGAGTTGGTCAAATGAAGGAAGCTGAGTTGAATGTTCCAGGAAGTAGGAACCTCATATGGAACCCTAGAGGCATGAAAGAGTTATGGGGCATTTCATGACCTAGAAGCAGAGCATGGAAAATGGGTGAGTTAGAAGAGAGCAGGCAAGGGAGAGGCATCACCCAGGTCATGAACAGCCTGGAAGGCCATGTAGGAAGTTGGGATCCTCAGAAGGATCTCACAGAGGCAAGCAAGATCATCAATTTGCACTTTCTGTAGGTCAATTAGACGTAGAACAGAGAATGCATTGTGGGCCGGGCGTAGCTGAGAATGAGAACAGTTACTAGTGAAATAAACCAAAAGAAGAGCAGTAGGAATACAGTAAAAGAGAGAGAGGTTAGAGAGGAGTTGGGAAAGAATTGAGAGAATTTGAAGATAAGCTGGGAGACAGAGAAGAGCGTGAAGGGAGGCAGGTTTGGGGATGATTTGGAGCGCCCTGAACTGGAGGGCCCAGGACCATCCCGAGGTTACAGCACAGAGCCAGAGATCCCGGGTTAAGTTCAGGAGAGTGGTTTGGGATGAGATGGTAATTGATGATCAGTCTGTAGATGATCATTCAATCCAAGGCTTTACGTTACACAAAGAAAATGTTTACAGTTAAGACAGAAGATGGCTGGGCACAGTGGCTCACATCTGTAATCCCAGCACTTTGGGAGACTAAGGCAGGTGGATCACCTCAAGTCAGGAGTTCCAGACCAGCCTGGCCAACTTGGTGAAACCCCGTCTCTACTAAAAATACAAAAATTAGCTGTGCATGCCTGTAATCCCAGCTACTCAGGAGGCTGAGGCAGAAGAATCACTAGAACCCGGGAGGCAGAGTTTGCAGTGAGCCAAGATTATGTCCCTGCACTCCAGGCTGGGCGACAGAGTGAGACACCATCTCAAAAAAAAAAAAAAAGAATAGAAGATGGCCACAGAAACCCTCTTCAGAAACACTAATATTTAAGGCATGAATAAAGGAAGATAAATCTGACATGAAGCTAGAGAGGAGGTAGCCAGAAGGGAATAGAATGATGCCAAGTGTGATGGAGGAGATGTCATGGAGGAGGGCGTGGTCACTGAATACAATGACTCCAGGAGGAAGGCGCAGCATGATTGGTTGTTCATGACCTAGTGTAGTCTTAATGGGAAAGAAGGAATGAAAGCGGATAGTCCTGGGTAGAGATGCAAAGCAGGGTGAAAAAGTAAAAACAGTATAAATGTAGACAGCTTGTTGAATAAACTTGACTTTTAAGGGAAGGAGAAACAAATAGAGGGGAATGGGAAGTTAAGGAAGGCTTCTGCCTTTGCCAGTGGAGGTTAGCAGTGGTTCTTCCTCGCCGGCAGGATACAGGGAGCATTTTCAAAGCGCACATAACTACAAATAACACAGGCTATGAGCTAAAAGCCTCATGGTGAGGAAGTGAGTGGGGATGAGCATGGATCACGAATCAAGGACTGGGCTGGCCACGTGGTTCACGCCTGTAATCCCAGCACTTTGGGAGGCTGAGGTAGGAAGATTTTTCAAGGCCAGGAGTTCAGTACTAGCCCAAGCAACAAAGCAAGACCCTGTTCTATGTATATATATTTGAAAAAAAAAAAAAAAAGGGCTGCATTTGGTGGCTCATGCCCACAATTCCAGCACTTTGGGAGGCTAAGGGAGGAGGATTGCTTGAGGACAGGAGCTTCAGACCAGAGTGGACAACATGACAAAACCCCATCTCTTAAAAAAAAAAAATTAGCTGGGTGTGGTGGTATGCACGTGTAGTCCCAGCTACTTACGAGGCTGAAGTGAGAGGATTCCTGAGCCAAGGAGAATCAGGCTGCAGTGAGCTGTGACCACTCCCTGCCACTGCAACCTGGACAACACAGTAAGACCCTATCTCTAAAGAGGTTTTTTGTTTTTGTTTTTTTTAAAAGAATCAAGGAAGCTTTGGGTCAGGGGTTCTAAAGAGGATTTTTTTATAAGAACCTATGAAAAATACTAAAATGACACCAGATTAAGACCCAGAAGACCTGTGACTGTCTCTTATTAGCTTTCAACGTTAGACAAGTCCCCTCTCTGTGAGCCTGAGTACCCTCATCTGTAAAGTCAGCTAAAGACTGCCTGTCTCGCCTATATCACTGGTTGTAGTGAGAATTAAACAGGGTAATATGTGTGAAGAGCACCGTGGAAATTGGAAAGCCCTGCACGACTGTGAGGTGTCATTGTGAGAGAAGAGGAGGCTTCTTGCTGCCTTCGCCTTTTGCTGAAGTGCCTTTTCCTGTTGAAGTTATCTCAGGCACCGTGTGCCTTCTTCCAAACTACAGGCAGGTTCTCTCTCTTCTGGGGATTTCTATCTTTTTTTCTTACTCACTCGAGATGAAGAGTGCTGTGGATAGGTAAGAAGAACATTTGGAAAAAAAAAATGTTGAACAGACACTAATCACTAATTGTTTTTAAAATGGAGGTAGATCTGCATCAAACTTACATGAATGCATTTCCTTTTAGATATTTCATCTTTCCAATTAAGACCCTTTCAGGGGGAAAATCCCGTTGTAGAGATCACTACTTAATTTCTTTTTTTTAAGATGGACGGGTGCAGTGGCACACGCCTGTAATCCCAGCACTTTGGGAGGCCGAAGTGTGTGGATCACGAGGTCAGGAGTTCAAGACCAGCCTGGCCAACATGGTGAAACCCCGTCTCTACTAAAAATACAAAAATTAGCCAGGTGCAGTGGTGGGCACCTACAATTCCAGCTACTTACGGGGCTGAGGCAGAGAATTGCTTGAATCCGGGAGGCAGAGGTTGGAGTGAATGGAGATCATGCCACTGCACACTCCAGCCTGGGTGACAGAGTGAGACTGTCTCAGAAAAAAAAAGATGGAGTCTTGCTCTGTTGCCCAGGCTGGAGTGCAGTGGCATGGTCTCAGTTGACTGCAGCCTCTGCCTCCCAGGCTCAAGGAATTCTCATGCTTCGGGCTCCCAAGTTGCTGGGATTACAGGCACGTGCCGCTATGCCCAGCTAATTTTTTGTAGAGATGGGGTTTCCCTCTGTTGGCCAGGCTGGCCTCCAACTCCTGACCTCAAGCGATCCACCTAACTTGGCCTTGCAAAGTGCTGGGATTACAGGCATGAGCTATTGCACCTGGCCAGCGATCACTACTTTGAAGAAAGATGGCATTACATCATGCCTGCTAAGATGATAGTGACCTTAGGGCAAGCAGGCCACATGGACATCCATTCTCTTCCTCTCTTGATTGTTTTAAATGAGCGTTTACCTCCTAGTCCAGCAAAACACATACTCCCTTGATGTTTGCCGTGTCCTTTATGAAATAGAATAAAAGCCCAAACACCTGTGCTAGGAACTTTAGACTAACACAAAGACTGCAAAGGCATGTCTGGAGGCTAAGACTGTCTTTGCAAATATGTTTTACTTAACCCATAGATGATTTTTAAAAGATTGATATATTTGGGCCAGGCACAATGGTTCATGCCTGTAATCCCAGCACTTTGGGAAGTCTAGATGGGCAGATTGCTTGAACCCAGGAGTTCAAGACTAGCCTGGGCAACATGGTGAAACCCTGTGGCTACAAAAAATACAAAAATTTGCCAGATGTGGTGGCGCATGCCTATAGTTCCAGCCACTCTGGAGGCTGAGGTGGGAGGATTGCTTGACCCAGGAGGTTGAGGCTGCAGGGAGCCATGATCATGCCACTGCATTCCAGCATGGGCAACAAACGACATGCTATCTCCAAAAAAATTGATATATTTGATATTTACACATACCAATCTCTACCACCTCTTGGAACAGTGGAAGATCAAGCGACACGTGGCAGGGCTTTTGTTCCCCCAAACATCAGGTGATCAGAGCTGAGTGGCTCTCCGGTCCATTTTGTCCCAAGCTTCACTTCTACTCATCACCTCTTCAGGATGGTGTGCTCAGGGCCCTGGAGATTTCAGAGTGTATGGCCCCTGGTTTAAAGCCGAATCAGTGAAGTACAGCGCAAAGAAAAAAGCTTGTTTCTGAGGATAGAATGCTGAAAATAAAGAAAACGTAGGTAAACATTTCCCAGCTTCAGTACTGGGGCCAGGATGCCTGATTTTCAGCTGTTAGACAGCATCGTCTGCTTTAGGATGGGATTCTTTAAAAGTGGACATCAAATCTTTTTCTCTGTGTGACTCTTTGTAGAATCACAGAGAAATAGAAATTAAAATAAAAGCAAGTACTATCTTTGGGGAAGGCCTAATGCACAGCCCAAAAGAAAAATTTATATCCCTTCAAAAGCTGAGGCAATTGGCCAACAAAGTCCAGAAGGTATTTCCTTCTCCCACAAGGTCAAGAAACTTTGATAACCTTGAGCCCAATGGAGAGACATCCAGGAGACCACACTTCTCTTTAACAGTTAGGAAGATAAAGTTCATTCTCGGTATTGTTAACACAGACACACTGGTCGTGGCCAGGCTGTGCCACACAGAAGGAATATTCCCAAAGCAATGCATTCTTTGGCTCTCGTCAAGTGGTCTGCTGTCTGTGGAATTTCCTATTCTCCAGCCCCAGAGCAGAAAGCAATCCCCGCCCGCCTGGCTTTGGCCGTCGTGAGATTTAAAGAGGATCATTTGTTTTCATTACAGCCCCTTGAAGCCCTTCCTTCCCTCCTCATTAATGAATTTCCAGTCTTTCATCAAAAAACAAAAACAAAAAAACAAACACAAAAAAAGGATCTGACAGAGGACACAGTTAAGTGGCGGGCGCGCATGGCTGTGCCGGCTTTAGAGAGAGGAGACGGCCATTTACTGATTGTGAGGAGGGGTTGACATCCTTGGTTCGTATGCTAATTTCATCTCCTGCATTTAACATTCAGATCAGGTCTGTACAGGCCCTCCACAGCCACAGAGTCCAGGGATGGGTGGCTGTCTGCCTTGCAGCATTGAACATTCTCTGTGTGAATTACATAAATACCCAAACATTCCGCCTGCTCCGACGTTGCTCCCTTTCCCTCCCTCTCTGAGAGACACGTAGACCCGGAGCCACACTCATGCGAGCACACATTCCCCATGATGCCATCACACGCACACACACACTGCAGACACGGGTCTCTATGAATGCCAGACACATGCAATGGAAAGGTGCCCAAGTCATCCACAATTGGCTCATTTCCTCCTCATTTGGTTCTCTGCAGCTCTCTTCTGCAAGATCTTGCTCAGGAAACTTGGGATGCTATTGAGGAGTCCTAAATAAGGAAGCAATATGAAATTAAAACCTCCATCAGAAAAGGAGGAGGATATCTTAAAAGAGTGACCTTCCAGTCCCAGAAATCCTTAAAGAGCCTCAGTTCAATTCATGGGAAGGAGAACCATTTAGCTCAGTTCACTGAACACCCAGAAAGAAAGAAAACCCAGCTCATTTTATGACTTTGGGTCCCTACTTTGTTATGTGTTTGGAACACTGTATTAAAAGGGTTCTATTTATGGGTGGTTTGGGACTCACCAAGCCACAGCTGGGTGACAACAGAAGAGGAATCCCAAACGGGCACCCTCATGGCCGTCCAAATGGCAGACGATCGCCTGGCACGTTTGCCAGAAACCCAACCAATGGAAAACTGAATTTCCTCAACCTCCTTCTTCCAATGTATTTCCGTAACCTTGCAGCAGCTTCTGGAGACAGAGAATCAGCAGCTCCTACTATCAGAAGGCACATTTGGGGGTTGCTTTTAATAAACTGAAGCAGAAGCCTCCCATAAAAATGAAAGGACACAGGTTGGTTTTTATTGTTTTGGTTTGGTCTGGTCTGGTTTTGGGGTTTTCTTTTTTCTCTCTCTCTCAATGTATGACATCACTGTGTACCCTGGCATGCCGTGCTTCTTTCCTCTGGACTCTGGTGGCTCCTAATTTTGTCCCCTTGTGCCCACATAATATTCCGTATTTGGCTAAGGAACATCCGGCAATTCCTGTCGGAGCTTCCCACCAGAGCGACGGGTGTTTTCTCTGAGCTGCAGACTTGATTTGCCTTGATTTTTTTTTTTTTTTTTTTGGCTCTGGTCCAAGATGTTTTCCTGTCATCATTTCACTGTCTTTTCCAGTAATCCCTTTCTTAAACATTGCCAACAATTAGTCCATCTATTTCTACCACCACCACTACCCCCCACCCCCATAACCACGCAAACACACCCTCCACTGAGCCCATCACTGTCTCCTCTTCCCTTGAAGTATAAGAAATTACAGCTTCTCATTAGCCGGAGAGCACGATTGGAACGGCTCTGTGTTTACTCACTTAGTAAGTGATGCTGGCCTTTTTAATTATTCTCCCTCCGCGTGCCATCAGAGAGCAGCAAGCTGTTCAAGTCAAACCAAACGACTGCACATCCTCCGCAAGGCAGTTGGAAGTAATCGTGTTTTACCTCACTGCTGCTGCTGTCTTCCTTGCCTGTCAGCAAGCCAAGGAATCCCCCCAAAGCTCTTACGTAGGAGATACCAAAACTGTGAGTCACTTTTCACTCCCAGAGCAGAGAAAGTCCACTGCGTCCTGCACGTAACAGCAGACCCAAGATGAGGGTTTCCTCCAAGCCATCGAGATTCCCTGGGACCAGATGTCCAGTCATCGATAGCTTTTTTCTTGCTGTTGCTCCCTCTTTCTCTTCCACCCTTGTCCATTGCTTGGTTTTGAGGCGCTTTTCTCTTTTTCTCCTCCCTTCTGTGATGCCGACAGCCGCAGACCCAGCAAGAGCTGGGTCCGTCTCGCCTTCTGTTATTTTTTTCCCCCTGCAGCAGGCTTTGGCTGCTACCTCTGCAAGCTGGATCACCAAAGACACACGACTCACTCACAATGAATAATCAATACGGATATTGATCTGGGGAAAATGTTTGTAAATTCCTGAAAGGGAATCAGGAGCAGGGGCAGGGAGGCTCGTGGAGGACGACACTGCAGTGCTCCACGGCCGGAGGAGGCAGAACCGTGTCTGGATCCCAGGTCTTGCTGGCTCCGAGGTGACGGGTACCGGAATGCGTGCGAACCAGGGTGTGCGCGTGTGAGGAGGGGGTCCTGTATTCTCATTTCTCTACAGCTGCTTTCCCCGAAGAATCAAGAGCCAAATGGTCGGGGAGCTCCCGTCAGCGCCATGTCTTGGCTGCGGGCCAGCACTGTTTTGTTTTCATTATCACACGCTACTTTGCAATTTGCATAAATACAGGGTTATTTTTTATCGTGTCGCCCAAAAGATAGAGAAAAAAAAATAGAAGTCTTTGTTGTGTGCAAGAGGGGCTTGCTGCCTACTCATGGAGGCTAAGGATTTACCTCCAAGGCAGAGCCTATGTAGAGAGCTCCAGAAGAAATACGCAAAGAAGTGGTAATCACAGAGAGAACAGAATACAGGGGACAAAGAATGGAATTTAACGAGAACTGAAGGGCACTTGGCGTGGTGTAACCCAATATTAGGGATACATTTGCTTCTTGGAGAAGTGGCGTAGACTTAGACAAGCAAAGTAGAGATAAGGACCACCAGAATCTAACCCGGGTCCCTGTTAGACACATTTCACGCTCTCAGCTGGAATGAACTATTGATCCCTGGTGGAAAAGATATGCAGGGCAATGCACACAAACTTGCCTTACCACCCCTTCACTGCTTCCAAAATGTAGAAAGAGTGAACACAAATAGATAGAGCGTTCCCTCTCCGCTGCTAGGCTGATGGTTTTCCAGCAGGTGAGAGGTTTTAAATCTGGTCTTTTTCCCTCACTTGCCCTACACCTTGAGCAGTTCAGGTAAGCTTCCTGAATTGCACTTGCCCTCGTATTGAATGGGATTTGCATCGTCCCCTCGGTTCTCTCATCTTCAGGAAAGTGAACATAAGAGTGTGTTAAGCTGAATGGCAAGATATAGATGGCTCTGTCCTGCAAGCACCTCTTGGCTTTGGGGATGAGGCCTCAGGCTCCTGAAGTCATATCCCACCATGATGCTGGGCATGCACCTGTGTCCCGGGCAGTGGTACCTCATTTCAGAAAAGCCTTCTAGCTCTTTCAGGCCATTGGATGGAGGTCCCCGCTCCCAGTCTTGGTCTCGGCTCCTTTCATCTCTCCCCACTCACTCCGTTTTTGCAGTTTGGTAATAAAATCTCTCTGGGCTCATGTCACCCTTTCTCCCATTTCCCCATCTGTCTCCTCCCGGCCTGGCGACAGAAGAGCTATGTCGCCTTTGAGATAGCCATCTAGAGTGAGACCTCCGCATGAGGATTCAATTCCAGCGCCCCCCGCCCTCCAGTCCTGAAAAGAGCTGTCTGCTTTATCAGCCAGCAGCAGCAGCGGCAGCAGGAACACTGATTTTTTTATTCCTTTTCTGGCTTCTGATTAGCTCTAGCAATCCAATTAGCAGAGGAATTTATATCACACGGGCTGAGGTGCCCCTAGTCATCACAGCAGCTCAAACCCACTCATAAATTCTGCCAATCTTACATCTGCCTGTGACATGGATTAATTACAGCACCAGGCCTTCCCGAGTAGGTCTGCTGATGAAGGTGCATGTGAATATCAGGATTAAGAAGAGGCAAAAAGGATGACTTTTATGTATCACCAAGGTTGCGTAAAGGCTGAAGTCACTTTTGTCCTCCATTTGCACGTTGTTTTAAAGAGGCCAAGTGGGCCAGAATGGGGCACTAGGGAGGATTCAGAAGTGGCCTAATCATGGCACACTCAGGTACTTTTTTATATCATTGAGACGCTTCTTATGAAACTTCCAGGCTCTTCGAGACTGACTGATTTTCTGCTTCCAGTCCATATATTCCCAAAACAGTTAAACTATTTAAAATAGTTCCATGAAGAGAAATGTCATTATCTTCATTGGTATTCCATTCCAGTTGGGTGTAATCATAATATTGTCGTACCCTTGCATCTATCTACAATCTCATTCCAAATTCACCCTTGCATTCATCAATCTCTAGCATCTATCCATTCATCTAGTGATATGCATTTATATATCAACTATTTATTCTGCTTCTAAGTCATCTATTCATCCATGTGCATCCTGCTACTCATTTTCTAACCATGTATTGATCTATGAATATCTTTCTATTATCTGTCATCTCCTTGTCTATCCATTTGTGTCTCTATTAATTCATTCGTCTGTATTATCCATCTACCTGCTTTTCTGTCTGTTCATTAATCCATTCATGTATCTATCCACTCAGTCATCTATCATTTGCTTATCAGTTACGAATCCCTTTTTACTTTACTTTGTGCCTTTTGTTAGCTGTAATCTTAACAGAATCCTAGATTCACATTCTCAGTCATTTTTAAGGTAAATAATGCCCAATTTCCAAATGAACTCTGTATACTTGGTTCTCTGTCCTCCTTCAAAGAGCCTTCTGAACTAAGTCACTAGGATCACATGATTTCAAATGAATTAAAAATTATAAGGAAACTATTTTATCCTGGATTTCTGTAGTATTTTCCTTACTGAATAAAAGTATGCATGTCTAGTCCCTTTTAAACCATGCTGCCCTTAAGAGAATGGAATTTCAGATAACATCTACCTGTAAATCTCATTCCATCTGTTGTATCTACCACTGTGGAGACTTTCATGAAAGTAACCCAATTCAAGCAGAGTTTAATTGAGATTACTTTTATCATATATTAAAACAGATATTAACCCTAAAACTATAATGTACTTATACACGTTTGGCTTTCTCCCATATCCAGGTTGAAGTTGAGGAGCAATTTGGAATCTAAAAATAGATATTTTCCCCCTGATGACTTTTATTCAAAATACATTCAAGTCTGGACCAAACCTTAAGATTCAACACCTTCTGAGCGTGACCTCTAGTCCTTTAGCTCCAATGACAATGGGTCAAGCAAAGCGTCACTACGTTGGGGAGATTCTAATAGACAAATCACGTTTCTGTCTAAGACAGAAACCCCACTTTGTTGCTGTGAGCAGGGAGGGCTGGGGAGCTTGGTTGGACTTTCTCTGTGTTTCCAGAGACTCGGTTCCCAAACAGTAGGCCAAGTCAGAATTGTAGATGAGCAGCAGATCTTGTGATCTCTGACAATACTGACCATCTCTAATATTCTGTTAGGTAAGATTATCAGTTATTCTTGTAGGTAAGATTATTCTTGTAGGTAAGATTATCAGTTAAGAATCCTGAACAGAAGTATATTGAGGTAAAAGCTATAGAAACGACATCAGTTTGGAGTTGTAGACCTAAGAAAGCAGGCAGGGACCTGAGCCATGATGTCTTCCAAAAACACAAGGGCAAAAAAAACCCTGCTGATTTCTTTTCTCCTGTTATTTACACTTACTCTGTCGCCATAGTTTTCTGGATTCCATTGTCATCAGAAATGAGACCACATAATCCCAGGCTTTGGTCTTGGCTTTATCAGTGATATAACCAAGGCTGACTTCTCCATGAGGTGTAGTAACTCAGTGCCTCAGGCCCACAACACGTTTAAGGGCGCTTGAAAGTGGTTTTCGTTTGGTTTTGTTTTTTGAGACAGGGGCTCCCTCTGTCACCCATGCTGGAGTATAGTGGTGCGGTCGTAACTCACTGCAGCCTTGACCTCCCAGGCTCAGGCAGTCCTCCCACCTCAGCCTCCCAAGTAGCTGGGACTACAGGCACATGTCACCACACGTGGCTAATGTTTGTATTTTTTGTAGAGATGGGGTTTCAACCATGTTGCCGAGGGTGGTCTGGAACTCCTGACCTCAAATAATCTGCCCACCTAGGCCTCCCAAAGTGCTGGGATTATGGGCATGAGCCACCACGCCTGGCCTTAGTTTCTTTTAAAGTCATTTAAAAAGTAAACTTTTAGGCTGGGCACAGTGGCTCACGCTTGTAATTCTAGCACTTTGGGAGCCCAAGGCAGGCGGATCACCAGGTCAGGAAATCTAAACCATCCTCGCCAACATGGTGAAACCCTATCTCTACTAAAAATACAAAAACTTAGCTGGACGTGGTGTCATGCGCCTATAGTCCCAGCTCCTCAGGACGCTGAGGCAAGAGGATCGCTTGAACCCAGGAGACGGAGGTTGCAGTGAGCTGAGATTTTGCCACTGCACTCCAGCCTGGGTAATAGAGTGAGACTCCATCTCAAAAAAAAAAAAAAAAAAAGTAAACATTTAGGTCAAAGAAAATGTTCTAGCACATAATATCAATATTATTTTAATATTTATCTCTATACCAAGGCAGTCATAAAATATGGTCTAATAATTTTTAGAAGGGAGGGTGCCTTTGTAGGTAGAAGCACACAGGATCTGCGAAAGCCATATGTAATGTGGCTCTGATGTTAACCAGATTACCAATAACTTAGTTGTTACGCTCCAGAAAGCATGATGGCTGAGTAGCTGTATAGGAGCCGGACTACGTGGCTTCAAATCCTGATGGCACTACTTGCTAAAGTCATTTGTCTTCTGTGGTTCTCGCTCTCCTTAGCTTTAAAATGGAGATAATATTAGTACCTAATACATAGGGATGTTGTGAAGATTAAATGAAGTTATATGTATCAGCTGCTTAGTGTAGAGTCTATACATAATGGAGGCTAAATAAAATTTGTTATAATAATGGTTGTTATTGTTTCAGCTTTGGCATTTATGTCTTTTTTTTTTTTTTTTTTTTTTTGAGACAGAATCTTGCTCTGTTGCTCAGGCTGGAGTGCAATAGTGCAATCTCAGCCTTCCAGGTTCTAACAAGTCTCAGCCTCCCAGTAGCTGGGATTACAGGCATGCACCACCACACCTGGATAATTTGGGGATTTTTAGTAGATATGTGGTTTTGCCATGTTGCCCAGTCTGATCTTGAACTTGTGAGCTCAAGCGATCGGCCTGCCTCCACCTCCCAAAGTGATGGGATTGTAAACATGAGCCATTGTACCCAGCCTAGCTTCGGTGTTTTTGCCTTAAAAGCCTACCTCTCTGTAATCCAGCAGCTATGACCAAATCAATTCGTTTTCCTAAAAAAATGAGATTATCTTCTAGTCACCACGGAAGGAAGAAAAAGGTCGTAATTGAAGTTTCCTCCCTACTCTGAAAATCAGGAAATTTTCTCTCCTGTAAGTAGAAAGTTCTGCACTCTACCTGGAGCCAGTTATTCATTCTGTATTATAAAACTCCTTCAATAAGTCAGCGTCGCCTCTCCTGATCGCAGGTTTGGTTCTTTCCTGAGCTAAAACAATCCTGCAAAAACCTTATTAAGAACCACAGGTTAAAAAGAATATTGTCAAAACTTTCTCTCTCCTTTTCTCTCTTTACTTTATTATCTCCTCATTTTTTTTGTCATTTAACTCCAATTATGAGATGCTAAGTGCTTTTGGAAATTCATTGTTAATATCTTCTTACAGTGCTATTAACGTAAATCACGTTTAATAGTGTCCCAGCAAGTGTAAAAGCAATCAAAAATTCAGTACTCACGAATCATTCTGTAATTTCAGCATAAAATGTTAATAGAAATAATATCTAATACCATAAAATATCGGTAAATTCAACTTTAAATATATGTGATGAATTACTTCACTATCCTATAGCATTCATGGAATGTTCTAGTATGAAATACTTAATTGGCCATACCATACCTCAGTCATGCCAAGGCTGCTAGAAGACCCCTCCTCTGCTTCGCCCTGACTAGCCAATCCCAGCCGAATAAACAGTTCAATCAAAGGCATTTCCTTATCCCAAACACACTGATTTAATTGGCAATAAGAAAAAAGCACTTAAGATTAAGGTGGGAAGTACAGTCAACATGGAGGAATTCAAATATATGCAAACAAAGACACCGGAGTTCAAGTCTAAGAACACTGATCCATGGCTACAAGGCCGTATTCTCTGTGCAGAATCCTAAGTGAGCAGCAGATCTGTTACCTCCGCCAATACTGACCATCTCTAATATTTCATTACATGTAGGCAGGATTATCAGTTAAGAATCCTGAAGAGAAGTCTACTGAGGTCAAGTCCATAGAGACCACATTAGTTTGGAGTTGTAGTGCTAAGAAAGCAGGCAGGGACCTAAGCCATGATGTCTTCCAAAAACACAAGGGAGAAAGAAACCTACTGATTCCTTTTCTCCTGTTATTTACACTTATTCTGTCGCCATAGTTTTCTGGATTCCATTGTCATCAGAAATGAGACCACATAATCCCAGGCTTTGGGATTGTGATGTAACCAAGGCTGACTTCTCCATGAGGTATAGTAACTCAGTGCCTCAGGCCCACAACATGTTTAAGGGCCCTTGAAAGTGGTTTTCGTTTGCTTTTGTTTTTTGAGACAGAGGCTCCGTCCCTGTCACCCATGCTGGGGTACAGTGGTGCAGTCGTAACTCACTGCAGCCTTGACCTCCCAAGGCTCAGGCAGTCCTCCCACCTCAGTAAAGGTGGCTTCAATATGGGCTCTGTCTTTGGGAGCTCCCATCTCATGAGACAGACCAAGGCCAAGAAGCAAACGCCTAACATTTCAGACCCAGCAGTGAAAACAGCTTTCCTATGAGCACGTAGGAAAGCTCTCATGAGCCCATAGTTGGCCAATTAATTTTAAATGTTGTCTAAAGGAGGAACACATTTTTAAAAATAGCATATGCTCTAAACATTTCAGCTTAGAACAACATGTGTACATTCACTCACAAATTCTTAGATGTAGGACGAAGTTGTTTGTATGAGTGTCCACTTAGAGTTTCACCCTGTCTGATTGCAGGGACTGGCTCTCTTGCTTCTCTACCGTTCCCAGTTTCCATTTCTTTGGTAGGAAGGGAGACTTTGAGGCACTTGGGAGGCCATGAGTGCGGGATCCTTCAGTTACAGTTGTCCTGTCTACAAGGCAATATACAGTGACTGACCTGAGTGTTTTCACAGAGCTAGTTTAGCTGTCATAGAGGCAACGCTTTCTGTAACCCTATGTCCCTGGTTTATATTTTAGTTCATTAAGTCATGTATTTTATGAACATCCTTAAAGAGGCTTGGATGCAAACATTTGACTCCTAGGAAGGACAGGTCTGAGCTTCTGGGGCCAGGACTGCTCAGGTGCTCGAGAGTGCAGGGTGTTACCTGGGACTGCATGGACTATGGTAGGCATTGGTCAATAGGGCTTCCAAAGTGAGTGGATGGTGGCTGTCAGTTCAGGGAGTCAGTGACATGGACGTTGCTTAAGGAACCCAGAGACAAGCAATGCAACGTTGGGTGGGAACAAAAATCCACATGGGCCAATATTCAGCCTGTGTGCAGATGATGCTATGCAGGACACAGTGTTAACGGGTCGTGACATCAAAGGGCCAAGTTGGTATCTTCAGTACCCCTGCCTGAACAGCTTGCAGTGGATATGACCTCTGGACATTTATTCAAATCTTTTCAATTCTTTTATTTATTATTTTTTTTAATTTTTATTTATTATTTTTTTATATTTTTTTAAGACGGAATCTTACTCTGTTGCCAGGCTGGAGCGCAGTGGTGCCATCTCAGCTCACTGCAACCACCACCTCCTGGGTTCAAGCGATTGTCCTGACTCAGCCTCATGAGTAGCTGGGACTACAGGCATGTGCCACCACACCCAGCTATTTTTTTGTATTTTTTAGTAGAGATGGTGTTTCACCATGTTGGCCAGGATGGTCTTGATCTCTTGACATCGTGATCCACCCACCTCAGCTGCCCAAAGTGCTGGGATTACAGGTGTGAGCCATGGCACCCAGCCCCTATTTTTTTATTTTGAGACAGGGTCTTTCTCCATCACCCAAGCTGGAAGGCAGTGGTGTGATCACAGCTCACTGCAGCCTCAACCTCTCAGGCTCAAGTGACCCTCCCACTTTAACTTCCTGAGTAGCTGGGACCACAGGTGTCTGCCACCATACCTGCAGGGTCTCCCTGTGTGGTGCAGGCCGGTCCCAAACTTCTGGGCTCAAACAGTCCTCTTACCTTGGCCTCACAGAGTGCTGGGGTTACAAGTGTGAGCCACCACCCTGGGCCCTCAAATCTTTTTGAACCTGGCTTGATTTATGGCCTATAAGGCTGTTCAGAAAAATAAGCTTCAGATGCTTACTCTCTACTGTATACAGTCATATTTTCCATATTTGTCCCAAAAAAGCATTTCTTAAACTAGCACTTCTCCAAATGTGTAGTGCACATCCACGGTGATGGGAAAGCGAATACTTGGTAGTACACCAATAATTTTTTTAATTTTAACATTTATGCATATATAAAAATATATAGCCAGTACATAATCTTATGATTTCATAGATATTATCTCTTAGGATGAGGCTGAATCTATTTAAATAAAATTGTGAGCCCATTACAAGAAAAATAATTACAGTGAAGGTGGTACAGAAATAGGGCGAAATCATGAAGCGATAGTCAAGTGACTGAAGTTTAGGAAAACCAGCTTAAGCTTTAAGAGATGTCTGTAAATCAGAGCATTCTGCAATTGAACCACCTCCACCGTTCAGCTTTTCCAAGCAGAAGATCCTGGAGGGTAATCTGTGTTTATGTCAAGCAACTTTCCTTTTTGACTTTGCGCCAGCTCCTGTTATGCCCTCATTATCTTTGTCCATTTGTTTGAAACATGCAGGTTTCCACACATGAACCTGTGTTTGAAAAAGACACATGAGAGGCATCGTTTTTTTTTTTTTTTTTTTTTTTTTTTTTTT
>NW_016107433.1:4531358-4572755 GCF_001604975.1 Cebus imitator
CCAGGCTGGAGTGCAATGGCGCAATCTTGGCTCACTGCAGCCTCCGCCTCCTGGGTTCAAGCAATTCTCCTGCCTCAGCCTCCCGAGTAGCTGGGATTACAGGCATGTGCCACCCCACCTGGCTAATTTTGTAGTTTTAGTAGAGATGGGGTTTCACTATATTGGTCAGGCTGATCTCGAACTCCTGACCTCAGTTGATCCACCCACCTCAGCCTCCCAAAGTGCTGGGATTACAGGCGTGAGCCACCATGCCTGGCTGAGAGGCATCTTTTTAACAAAGAGTTTTACATGGTTACTATAGCATTTCATCAGTCAGGAGACAATGGAGTCCTTTTTCCTTTTTCCTATAAATCATACTCTTTTGGCCGTGTTTCTGCACACCTCTAGAAATGCGGTGCCAGGAACTTTCTTAGAAAGAGCCTTTGAGAAATTCTTGCTTGTGTTCCTTGACTTGCTTTGGTCAGGTGAGGCTCATGTGCTTTTCTTGACTTGTCCTTGGAAAACTCCATGTCAAGCAAAGAAATATAACCATATAATAAGATAGCTGGTTTGAACAAGAAAAATTTCCAACTATTTTACATACACATTGCAATGCTACATCAACTTTTTATAATACCCTTCAGAGCAGTGTAGGCTCACAGCAAAATTGAGGAGCAGGCACAAATATTTCTCGTTTACTCTGAGCCTCCACACATGCATAGTGTCCCCCATTATTAAAATCCCCTATTCTGAAAATAGTTCCAGAAGGAATAGTACCAGTTCCTCTTTGTACCTCTGGTAGAATTCAGCTGTGAACCTGTCTGGTCCTGGACTTTTTTTGATTGGTAGGCTATTAATTCCTGCCTCAATTTCAGACCTTGTTATTGGTCTATTCAGGGATTCAACTTCTTCCTGGTTTAGTCTTGAGAGGGTGTATGTGTCCAGGAATTTATCCATTTCGTCTAGTTTTTCTGCTTTATTTGCATAGAGGTGTTCATAGTATCTCTGATGGTAGTTTGTATTTCTGTGGAATCAGTGGTGACATCCCCTTTATCTTTTTTTATTGCATCTATTTGATTCTTCTTTTTTTCAGTATGAATATACAGTTGTTTCAGTACCGTTTGTTAAAAAGTCTACCTTTTCTCCATTGAAGTACTTTGTTACCGTTGTGGAAAATCAATTTAATAAAGGCACGTGGGTGCAAAAAAAAAAATCCCCCACCAGAATGACACATTTCTTACAATTGGTAAATCTACATAGACACATCAGTATCACCCAAAGTCCATAGTTCACATTAGGGTTCACTCTTGGTGCTGTATAATCTATGGGTTTGGACAAATTTGTAATCATATGTATCTATCATTATAGTATCATACAGAGAACTTTCACTGCCCAAAAAATCATGTATGCTCTGCCTACTCATCCCTCCACACTCCCTAGCCCCTAGCAACCACTGATCATTTTACTGTCTCCAAAGTTTTGCATTTTACAGAATGACATGTAATTAGAATCATGCAATATGTAGTCTTTTTCAGACTGGCTTTTTTTCACTTAGTAATATACATTTATGTTTCCCCTATGTCTTACCATGGCTTGATAGTATGTTTCTTTTTAGCACTGAATAATGTTCCATTGTCTGGGTGTACCATGGTTTATTTAGCCATTCACCTACTGAGGGAAATCTTGGTTGCTCTCAAGTTTTGGCAATTATGAATAGACCTGCTATAAACATCTGTGTGTAGGTTTTTGAGTAGACATAAGTTTTCAACTCATTTGGGTCAAAACTATGAAGAATAGTTGCTGGACCATATGGAAGAGTATGTTTAATTTTGTAAGAAACAGTTAAACTGTCTTCCAAAGAGGCTACACAATTTTACATCCCCACCAGCAGTAAATGAGAGTTCCTGTTGCTCCATATCCTCATCAGTGTTTCATTTGCTGTTGTCATTATTTTGGATGTTAGCCATTCTAATGGGTGTGTGATTTGCCCTTTCTTGATGACATATGACATGGAGCATCTTCTCATATGCTTGTCTACCATCTATATATCTTCTTTGGTGAGGTGTCTGTTAAGTTCTTTGGCCCGTTTTTTAATTAAACTGTTGTCTAATTAAAATTCTTGTTGAGTTGAAGAGTTCTTTGTATATTGTAGATAATAGTCCTTTATTGGGTATTTTGTTTGCAAATATTTTCTCCTAGTCTGTGACTTGTCTTTTAATCCTCTTGATCATGTCTTTGACACAGCAGAAAATTTTAATTTTTATGAAGTCTAGTTTGTCAGTTCTTTCATTCATGGACCATGCTTTCGGGGTTATAGCTAAAAAGTCAGAAAACCCAAGTTTATCTATATTTTATCCTATGTTGTTATCTAGGAGCTTTATACTTTTACATTTTACATTTAGGTCTGTGATCCATTTTGAGTTAATTTTTGTGATGGGCATAAGGAGGTTTATGTCTAGATTCATTTTTATATTGGATATCCATTTGTTCCACCAATATTTGCTTAAAGGATTATCTTTCATCTATCACATGGCCTTTCCTTCTTTTTCAAAGATCAGTTGACTTTTTTATGCAAGTATATTTCTGGGCTTTCTATTCTGTTCCATTGATCTGTTTGTCTGTCTTTTTACCAATACTTTATTGTCTTAATTGCTGTAGTTTTATAGTAAGTCTTGAAGTTGGCTAGTGCCAGTCCTCCAATGCTTTTCTTCTTTTTCAATATTATGTTGGCTATTCATAGTCTTTGGCATCTCCATATAAACTTTCAAATCAGTTTGTCAATACACACAAAATAATCTGCTAGGATTTTGATTGAGATTACATTGAATGTATAAATCATGTTGGGAAGAGCTGACATCTCAACAATATTGAGTCTTTGTATTATGAACATGAAATATCTATCCATTTATTAGGATCTTCTTTGATCTTTTGTCAGAGTTTTCTGGTTTTCCTCACCTAGATCCTATACATATTTTGTTAACTTTATACCTAGTTATTTCATTTTGAGAAATGCTCATTTAAATAGCATTGTGTTTTTTATTTCAAATTCCACTTGTTCATTGCTCATATATAGGAAACTGATTGAGTGTTGTATATTAAGCTTGTATCCTGCAACCTTGCTATAATCACTTATTAGTTCCAGGAGAGTTTTTGTTGATTTTTTCAGATTTCCTATATGGACAATATCATCTGTGAAAAAATCTTATGATATAAGGGAAAGTAATAATACTTTAAAGCTAAGTACTTTAAATTCACAATTTTGCATTGCTTGTCTTAGTGTATAACACTCATATCAGGAGAGATTATTCACACTTAGTATCTTATTCATCTTTGGGAAATAATTATAACCAGAAGTGACAACATCAGGATTAGCAGTATTATAGGAGTATGAAGAAAAGATGTAAGAAGCTCTGAGAAACAGTCAGAGATGTGAAAAATGTATATCAGGGAATTATGTATGACATATGAATTATGTATAACAGGGAAAATTTTAAAATAAACTCGAAGTCCAACAGTTTACTAAATGAAATACAATTAAGTATTTAACTTTATTAAATAAAATATGGTATGTCTATACAATAATACACTGTGTAGCCATGTTGTAAAGTGATACTTAAAGATATGGAAAGTATATATAATATATTGATATGTGATTTATTTTTATTTTTTTTTAAGAACGAGTACAGTAGAGGGTCTTTTTATTTGAATAGTACTTTATAGTTTACAAATCAGTGCTACCAAAAGTTAGGACATGATCCATTTGAGAAGGTGATGAAAACTACAGATCTTATTTTCAGAAAAAAGAAACTGTATGTTATGCACATATGCAAACACAATTTCACATACAATTCAGAGAGGACGGGAGTTCTCATACATCTTTTTTTTCAATAGTTTTTGGGGAACAGGTCATTCTGGGTTACATGAATAAGTTTTTTAGCAGTGATTTCTGAGATTTTGGTGTACCCATCACCCGAGCTGTGTACACTGTACCCAATGTGATATGTGATTTTTTTAAGAGGTTGCAGATTAGATAGGAATTCACAATTTTGTTTCAAAATCTATAAAAAGATATGCAACTTTTAAAAATAAAATGTATGCTCATGTGTAAATAATCTATAAGAATAAAATATATCTTTATATATGAAGATGTATAAAATATACCAAAATTATAACCATGAATAGAGATATTAACAGTGATTTTTATTTTCTTCTTTGTACTTTTTTACAGTTTACAAATTTTGCGCAATGGGAACACGTATCTTTTGTAGGCAGAAAAAATATGAGATATAGAAAAGCACATTCTCAAGTTCAGTCTTCTATAGAGGTCAGCAGCAGGCCAAGTTCAAATATAATGACTTGATTATAACAATAGGGTTACACTATGCTTCCCAAGAGTCTTCATTCCTAATGAATTCCATGGTACAATACCCCCAGAGATCAATCTTTGGTTTCCTTTGCCCTTGATAGCAGTGTTCCTCTCCAGCTCTAGGATTTGCCCCATATAGGATAAGCCCAGAAATTCCCTGGACCACTGTTGTCCCTGAGTACACTTCCCTCCCATACCCAAAAACATCCATCCCCCATGCTCCACCAAAAAGGGCTCAGGGACTTCACTATCCTATAGAGCATCCTTATGAAAATTAGAAAATGAAGGACATTATTGGAAGACAAACTTTACACACACACACACACACACACACACACGAACGCAACCCCTCTGATGAACACAGACCTACAGACCCTTGCCTTAGCAAGCAAAGTGCAGGGTACATACATTTCAGCTCCCACTAACCCCCTTTACCAGATGCCTTTGTATAGCACAAAAACTGCACAATTAACCCAGCAGCATGAAAGGATTCCATAGTTAAAGAATTGTAGAAAATACTGCACACTGTGTCTGGCCTACTGGAGCTTTAGGATGCACATTGAAATCTTAATGGCTCTGAGAAGGCCTGCAAACCACAACCTACTGAACGTCCTTTGACATAGTTTTGACTTGTTTGTCAGTGGAAGCTCACTCCTTGTTTTTTTTTATTGGTGTACATTTCACCTAGCTTTCCCCCATATTTCCTTTTTTTTTAAATGTCGAAATGTTATTTTATTGTTTTATAATTTCAACTTTTATTTTGGATTCAGGGGTACATGTGCAGATTTGTTACAGGAAAATATTGTGAGATGCTGAGGTTTGGGATACAATGGATCTGTCACCCAGGTACTAAGCACGGGACCCAAAAGTTAGCTTTTCAGCCCCTTCCCCCACTCCCTCCCTGTCCTCTCTAGTAGTCCCCAACGTCTATTGTTGCCATCTTTATGTCTTTGTATACCCAATGCCCAAACATATTTTCTGTTTGTTTTTTGTTCGTTTGTTTGTTTTTTGAGATGGAGTTTCACACTTGTTGCCCAGGCTGGAGTGCAATGGCACAACTTCAGCTCACTAGAACCTCCACCTCCCAAGATCAAGCAATTCTCCTGCCTCAGGCTCCCGAGTAGCTGGGATTACAGGCATGTGCCACCACATCTGGCTAATTTTGTAGTTTTAGTAGATATGGTGTTTCACCGTGTTGGCCAGGTTGGTCTCAAACTCCTGACTTCAGGTGATCCATCCGCCTCATCCTCCCAAAGTGCTGGGATTACAGGTGTGAGCTACTGCATCCGGCCTCCAAACATATTTTTCAAAAGAAATCTTGCCCAGTTTCCTAGGACCCTACTGACGGGAGGAGACAGCTCTCACCAACCTGATTCCAAGATAGGGCCAGTCCAGAAGTAGCCATCACAGTACTCTCCATTCACTGCCTTGTGAGCCAGTGCTTGATTTCAGAATCTCTTACCAGCAACCATTTGTCAAAATACTGACAGGAAATTGCAATACCCCTCAGACAGCAGGGTCTCATAGATGCAACAGGTATTTGAGTGGCAACTGGGCATGCCTCAGTATTACCCAGCCCCAGTTGTAGGGAGTCTCTGTAGAATGACATATTCATATCCTGCCTGCACCATTCCTTAACATTTCATGTAATCCTTTCTTTATTTCTGGTTTGCCCAACCAGAGCTCTAGAGGCAAGAAAGTGAACTCTCAAGCAGCATGGGTTGAGTGCCTATCATGCTGGTACTTATTAATAATGATTGACAGTACAATCTGTTAATAACATGGCATATTAAAAACAACCACAACAGCATAGGTGTGTATGCTGTTGCTATGAATTTTGGTTACCATAAGGAGAAGCAAAAACCACATCTAAGAACCTAAATGTCCATCAGCAGATGAATGGACAAACAAAATGTGATATATCCATACAGTGGAATATTATTCAGCCATTTAAAAAATGAAGTTCTGATACATGCTTCAATATGAATGAACCTTGAAGACATTGGGTTAACTCAAAGGCCAGACAGAAAGAGCTCCATATTGTAGGATTCCATTTATGTGAAATATCTAGAATGGACAAATCCATGGATTCAGAGAGTAGATTTGTGGTGGCCAGAAGCTGGGGGGAAGAGGAGATGGGAGAATGACTGCTGATAGGTATGGGGTTTCCACCTGGGGTGATGAAAACATTCTGGAATTAGATGGTAATGGTTGCACAGCATTGTGAATATATGTAATGACACTGAAATATACACTTAAAATTATTATAATGAGAAATGTTATGTTGTATGTGTTTATATATCTTTAATTTTTTTAAGACAAGGTCTTGCTCTGTCACCCAGGCCGGAGTGCAGTGGCATGATCTCGGCTCACTGCACAACCTCCACCTCCCAGGTTTAAGCAATTCTACTGCCTCAGCCTTCTGAGTAGCTGGAACTACAGGCACATGCCACCACACCCAACCGATTAGCCAATTTTTGTATTTTTAGTACAGACGGGGTTTCGCCATATTGCCCAGGCTGGTCTCCAACTCCTGACCTCAAATGATCCACCTGCCTTGGCCTCCCAAAATGATGGGATTACAGGTGTGAGCCACCACACCTGGCCTGTAAGTCAAACTAATTCTAAGAAAGCTCTGGCACTGTTGAGATGCTTAAAAGAGTTAGTTGGATCATCCCTGCAACCAGCTCAGCATTAGTCTCCATAATCCTGTCTTCTCTCATTCAAACAATTTCATTGGACAGACTAATCATTGCATCTCTGTTACGAGTTTTTAAGACTGGAATTTCTTTTAATCATTCTGCTAATCAGAACCTGAATGAAAAACGAGTTTCCTTTTTCTTACTTAGGCATGGGCGTGACACACCACAACATTTTTTTGATGTGCTACCTCTAGCCTCCTAATGTCATTAAATGTCGGTAAGGCTCCATTGTGCTAGACTCCATTCTGGGAACCACAATCTTCAGGATGGGTGGTTCCACGCTACACTAAATACGGAATTGCTAAAGCCCCATTAGGTTGGAGGAGATGGAGTGACAAAAAGCTTTTACTCTCAGAATAAAACTGCGGAACACCAGAAATTTTACACTCTAGAATAATGACTCACAGACGATATCAATCCCTAATAAATACTGTTTAGTTTTGGCAGTTTTCAGTCCTGGTGTCTATAGGTTAAGAGTTGAATTTTTTAGGTTAACTACAAAGCCACCAGCAGGGGGAAGTGTGCAAAGAGAAGTCTGGACCTCCTTGGGGCCCCAAAATGTCCTGGGCTCCTCTGTAAACAGGGAGGCTTCTTTTGTGCCTTGGGTAGAAAAAAAAATAAATAGCCCTATTGTGAGGCTGTGAGAGAAACAACCTTTAATCCTTGCAAAGCCCAATAATATTATGTATATTGACTGAAACCCCGTGGAGTGGGCCTGACAGGGTTTTTTCATTACCAGGGTACATTGTAACCTAGCTACCTTTGAAAAGTAACCAACATCGAGAGGCACTTGACATTTGCAAAGTATTATGGGTGTCCTCTCTATGTCTTCTCAAGTTCCCAAATTTACAATGGTCTTAATTTAAAAGTTAAGCCAGGGGATCAATTGCTTAGTGTAGGGCCAGGCTGCCCTTTTTAAAACAAAACAAAAAATACCAAACCCCTGTGGGCCAGTGTGACCTGACTTCCTTATTTGACTCAGATTTTGGTGGGTTGCATGTTGCCTTGTGTTGAATTTCAAAGGAAGGTTTCTGAACTCAAATCGGACGGTCATGTTCCACTTCTCCAGGTGTTGCTGAGATGTACGAAGGCTGCAGCAGCTGGTAATGAGTTGGTGAAAATGAAAAAGGAACATAAGTAGCTTCTTTAGCAAATCCCCTGGAAATGACATGGAGCTTGAGGATCGATACCATCGATCCATCTAAGGGCTACAACAGCCCTGCTCTGTCTGACTCATCTGCAGCAGTCACAGCCCAGGGAAAACAGCAACATTATTGCAGGCAGAACTGACCACATCAACTGGGAAAATCAAACTCCAGCCTGTTTTCCGCTCCCTCTATTTGGGCAATGGCCGTGGGTCAACATTAGAGCAAGGATCAGGCTGAAATCCCAGGGGGAATTTAAGTGGACCATGGCCTTGCTTTTGCAACATGTCTTTATGACCTTCGGTGATATTTGCACCCCGATCTGTCTCCCGCTGAAACCCCGACCATTGTTCAGGAAACTGAACACCTGAACTAGAAAATTAGAGGAAGGGGTGACGGAGTTGAAGTTACTTTTCTGAAAGTGTTCAGAAAATATTTGAGTCTTTTGTAGTCAAATGATCTATCGATGTTTCCTATCAAAATCAGGCAGGCTGTAATCGTTGCTAAGTAAATTCGGTTTGTTTACCATAGGTTCCTGCTGAGACTACAAAGATGAATTGGTTGACTCTTGACTTTGGAGTTCACGGTCTTTTGAGGAAGGTGGATATAATACTAGCGATACTCAGTACGATAAGTACTGTTGCAGCAGATCACTGGAGGGCTCTGGAAACCCAGAGGAGGGGAAACCAATTCAGTTGGGGAAGGATTTGCAGAGAAACTGACACTTAAACTAGAGCAGGATTGCTGGGAACCTTGAATAACACAACTCAGAGTTTGGACTTGGCCCATTAGCAGCAAGAAGCCGTAAATCAAGTGGCTAATATAATCCAATGAAGGTTTTGGAAAGATAACTTAGGTGGCAAGTGTATCTGTCAGCAACTGCCACAATAATGCTGTGTAACAAACCTTCCCAAAACTTAGCATCTTAAAACAGCAAGCATTTATTTTTCTCTCGTGTATCTATAGGCCTGCTTTGGTTCTTCTGTGCTTGACTGGGATCAGCTGAACTTGGCTTCACATTGCAAGAGGGTTCAAGTTAGCTTTGCTTTCTCATTCTTCTCAGGCCAATCGCTATCCAGGTTGTATCATTCTCATGCCAGATCAACCTAGTATAAAAGCATGAACAGAAATATGCAGTATTTCTTGAGGTCTCACTGTAGACCTGGCATGCACATATACACGCTTCTCTCTCTCCATTAGCCAAATCAAGTCATATGCTTAAGCAACAGACCAATGCAATGAAGAAATATGTTCCACCTTTAATGAGAAGAACCACAAAATCACAGGCAAAAGGTATAATGTATATAATTCTCATACACAGGGCATGATCAGTTGTGAACAGTGATTCATTCTGCACCAGGGGGAGGACAAGCTGGGGGTGGAGAAAACACAGGCAGCTTGTGATATGTTGAGTATGGGACCATGTAAAACAGAAGGAAACAATCCATTAAGCAACACAGAGAACTCTTTTGAAACTGCAGGGTCCAACCAAGTCGGCCTCACTCATATATTTAGAACAGGGAGAAAACTCCAGCTAGAACATTATTAAATGGCTGGTTGAAACATTTAGGAATTCCCAGTTGAGTTATAGTCTTGGCAGCAGCTGCCTTTCAGACCCATCTGGTTTGAATTGGCGAAACTGCAGCTGTGCTTGTTGGTATGGGTGAGCCTTTCTTTTGAGTCATGGGCCTGCATGGAAGGGGTGGAGAAAGGATGAAGCCGTTGTCATGAAAAATGGGTAGAGAAAACAACAGAGCTACTACTGTTTTGCTTTGTAACATGGAAGTGGGCCTGTGGTTCTGGGCTGAAGGACAGATTCCTGAAGGATTACTGGGTCCCCTCGGCTTCTCTTGAGCTGTCATACCCAGTAGACGCTGTCACATCACATACTTTGGTTATGAATTGATTGTTTTGCTTTTATGGGACTGGTATAATTAGTTTCACATTTTTAATTTATAGCATCAGCTAAGCTTTTTAATCCGTTATTTATGGCAAAGAGCTAAGAACTAAATTGCCTCCCACCTCCTCTATAGAAAGCGTGGCAGTTCCATAGTTTGTAATCAGTTGTTTGGCTAGGCTTGTGGCCTTCTTAAAGGAAAAGTTTTCCCGCAGAGGAGTTGCTGTGGCTTCTTTGGATTTCTTCATTCTGAATCCTGGAAACCCTGAACAACAGAAAAAAAAAAAGGCCTCCAGCTTTTCAATGGAGTAATGTTTCTCCAAAGCCCTGCTGCGGGAGAAAGTGAAGCGAACAGGGATGAGAAACTCATGCCAGAAAATTTCCATGTGAAGAAAGCCTCTTGCGTTGGTCTGTATTTTGTCTTGGGCATTCCCCCATGTAGTACTCAGGTGTTTCGTAATTGAAGTAACGAAGAGATCTTCCGCACATGGGAAGTGAACTCAAATGTCTGGGATATGTGCGAAGAGGTCTACACCATGAACCAAGAGTCTTGAAGATTAGGCAAGTGAATGATGAAGCAGAGTGGCAGACTCAGGGAGCATCCTGTACACATCTAATTGATTTAACAGGGCTCTGATGCATCTCACCTGGTTTGAAAGAACAGCTGGGAGATTTGGGAATCTTCCTTCTTTTTTTATGATAAATTGTATTGAAGGCCACATTGTAAGTCACTGAAAAAAAAAAATTCACAGTCATGCTGTAGGGCTGGAAATACAGGACACCCCATAGCTCACACTCAGCTCTGCTGCTGAGATGGTACGAGGAGAACATGGATCGCATCCAGCCTGGTAGCCCCAGTGGGAGCCCGAGCTGTATGTAAGCTACAGTTGAGGCTTTCATCCCGACTTTGACTCTTGGCCCAAGCCCATTTGAGCTGGAGTGTTGAAGGGTTAAAGATGAAGCACTGGGCTGTGCAGGAGCAGTTTCTATAGGACAAAGGGGCACAGTGACACTGAGCCGGGGTCCTCCCCCTTCCCCCATCGAGGCTGAGGGGTCTCTGTGTTTACTGAATGTTAAATAAATACCGATTGAATCGTATGTTTAATGAGGTGTATCAAACATGTAATAAGATACATATCTATTAAACAGTTGTGAAATCTCGGTAAATATGTTCTTAATAATAAAGGGTGCAGATGGCTTACAGATTGGAGCAGAGAACAAAGACCAAAGGAGCTTATGGAAGGAATAGGAGAGCCATCTTCTGAAAACTGAGAGGACAGCTGATTTGCAGCCAGAATTCGAGATGTGTTTCTGCACTCAGCTAGAGCAAAAATGGGACCCGGGCCCATAAAGAGAAAGCCAAAAACTTCAAAACCTCGAGACTAGGAGAAACAGCGGCTAAAATTAAAGACAGAAAACATGGCTATTCACAAAAGCATCTCCCAGGTTTTAAACGCACCGTCAGGTTTCCACAGTATGCAATTCTCATTATCATGCACTTACCCCCTGAATGTCCCGGACTGCAAGGACCAGCCAAGTGGTAGAAAACAAGAGTCACACAAGATGTAGGTAAAGGATTAATCACTTGTTTTTCTTTCCCTCAAACGTGGTAATTATAATATTATATTGCCAAATGCTATTGAAATTACCTCAGAAAACTACTATTGAAAAGTGATCTCTTTCTCCTTGCACACGTAGGTCAAGCTGAGTATCTGGTTAGTTGTGATTGCCAAATAATTGGTGCTTACGGTTGAGAGAGAAGAAAAGGAAAGGAAAGCTTGCCGAGGCAGGATGTCAAAGTAAAATCTGAGATAAACACAAAGCCCATGACCGGTTTTCCCAATCTTTCTCAAATCATTGCACACGACAGAAGTGATTCTGTCTGTTTGGCTCACTGGAGTCATCAAAGGCTGGGTGCGATCAGCCCAGGGGCTCTGATCCCTTAGGCCTTTGCCAGGCAATCTTCAGGGCAAAAGAATTCCTCTCTCATCATACCTTTTGGGAAGCTATGTCCTACGCTATATGGAGAGACACAGATGTTCAGGGACTCAAAGGTCACGTTCTTTCAGATCAGAAACCATCCTAGCTTTGAAATAGTCAAAAAGAGCCACGGATACTAATAATTAACATCTTGTACTAATAATTAACATCTTGATTACTTCCTGCATTTCTGACATTGTTCTAAGTGTTTATGCATATGCATTTTTTTTTTTTTTAAGACAGAGTCTCGCTCTTTTGCCAGGCGCCAGGCTGGAGTGCAGTGGTGTAATCTCAGCTCACTACAACCTCCACCTTTCGGGTTCAAGCAATTCTCCTGCCTCAGCCTCCCGAGTAGCTGGGACTACAGGTGCATGCCACCACTCCCAGCTAATTTTTGTATTTTAGCAGAGATGGGGTTTTACTATGTTGGCCAGGATGGTCTTGATCTCTTGACCAGGTGATCTGCCCACCTTGGCCTCCCAAAGTCCTGGGATCACATATGCACTTTTTAAATACCACAGTGACTAGGAGGCAGATATGATCAGTACTTGTACTTAAGAAATGAGGAGATTGGCCAGGCTTGGTGGCTCATGCCTGTAATCCCAGGACTTTGGGAGGCCGAGGTGGGAGGCTCACCTGAGGTCAGGAGTTTAAGACCAGCCTGGCCAACATGGTGAAACCCCGTCTCTACCAAAAATTAGCTGTGTGTGGTGGCAGGCGCCTATAGTCCCAGCTACTCAGGAGGCTGAGGCAGGAGAATCGCTTGAACCTGGGAGGTGGAGGTGGCAGTGAGCCGACACTGCGCCATTGCATTGTAGCCTGGGCAATAATGCAAGACTCTGTCTCAAAATATAAAAAGGAAAGAAATGAGGAAATTGAGGGACACAAAAGGATAGTCACTTAACCAAGATTCCCCAGCTGATAGAGGGCGGCCCTGAGGCTCAGAGTCTGCTGGGCTGGCTGCTGCAGGCATAGCTGTAATTCCAACTCCATATCAATACTCTGCAAGAATTTTAGAGTCATGGGTCACATGGAAAAGCACATGTGTAGAGTGTATTGAGGTAAACACTATGGTCCGCTCACAGCCCCAGGTGACCGTCATAAGAGTTGGGGGGGCAGATCAGCAAATGACCCAGGTGGTTCCATATCTCCACACCCACACCCATGTGACCATTTGCATTCTATCAGTATGCCAGAGCATAGCATTTGGAAGTTCTGCTCTGTATAGCAATCTAGGATGTTCACAGCAGGATTGTTTACGATAGCAGAATAAATACCTTACCAGAAGGCACTGGATAAACGGCATGTCTGATAGAAATGGATCAAGTCCACATGCTAACATACTAGGTACCCTTTATAAAGTAGAGGTATATTCGCTGACATGAAAATATGTTCATAATATCCTACATTGAAAAAGTCAAGTGACAGTGTGTAGAGTATGTAGAGTTTGTATCTTTTTTATTTAAAAAAGGATGTATAAATACATATGTATGCACAGAAAAAAACAGGCTAATGAATTGTCACCAAAGCTGACAGCTGTGATCTCAGGGTAGTAGGATTGGGATGGGTGCTTTTATTTTTTTCTTTTTGCTTATCTGTTTCCTCTGTACTTTTTAAAATAATGAATATGGATAACTTGCAACTTTAAAAAAAGAGAGAGAAATCACCTGCTGATTTCCTACAGAAGAATTATTAATGTTCAGGGTCCATTTCAGTCTGAACATAGTTTCCCCAGATCAGTGACTTTCAACCTTTCATTGTCATTGTTTTTAGCAGCAAAATTCTTTTTCTAATAAAATCTTACTCCTAGCCTCAATATATAAAAACAGATCAAATAGAACTGCACTGATTGAAGCCAGGTGTGAGGCCCAGGGCCCTACTCACTAGCCACCCTCCTCCCTGCCATTCCATCCCTAAGGCTCCAGGTTCACAAAACACCAGTCATCCACTGCAGGAGAATCATGCTAGCCCCCAAAAAATGTGCTTTGCAGGAATAAATCTATTTAAATAATCAAAATCATAATCAAAATCATAATAACCAAGAGAAACAACAGAAAACTTGATTGGTTTAAAAAAAAAAACATAGAATTTTTTGGGATTTAAATACAAATGTGTGGAATTCTGCCAGATCCTGCTCTGTGGATACTAAATAGGATCCACCAGGGGTTCTCTCCATGTGGTAGCCTCACTGGTATCTAGCAGGATGCCTTCATCATTGATACAGGTACATTTCTCTCTGCTTTGCATTTTTACTTCTGTGGGATTTCTGCTCATTTCTATATTATCCTGTGCTTTGCCTCTTTTTTAAAAATATGGATAAATTTATCTGAATTGATACATTGAAGTGATAAAATTTGAGTGATGAAACTAAGCATATAATCCCTTAATAGCCACTCTGAAGTGTCAAGAAAAGTCCAAAAAGAAGCCCAATGCCTAGAAACTCTATTTTTCACACCTTACCCAAGCTTGCTTTCGTGATGCTCACCTGCTTCTTAAGCAAGTTGGCCGGGTGCTGTGGCTCACACCTGTAGCACCAGCACTTTGGGAGGCTGACACGGGTGGGTCACAAGGTTGAGAGTTCGAGACCATCCTGGCCAACATGGTGAAACCCCATCTCTACTAAAAATATAAAAATTAGGTGGGTGTGGTGGCGTGTGTCTTTAGTCCCAGCTACTCGGGAAGCTGAGGCAGAAGAAGTACTTGAACAGGAGGGTGAGGTTGCAGTGAGCTGAGGTCATGCCACTGCACTCCAGCCTGACGGCAGAGTAAGACTCCATCACCTCTCTGTCAAAAAAAAAAAAAAAAAAAAAAAAAAAACAAAGAAGCAAGTCAATTGCCATTGGTAAACAGTGGTTGTGAAGAAAGCTTGGGGGTTTTAAGGCAACGTGGTCCTCAACCAACCAATTTTTGTGACTGATAGGTAATGGCAGAGTGAGAAAGATCAGAACCAACCCACAAACACTGTCCTGATGTGGACTTTGAATGTAAAGCCAGGGGTCATGGACCTCATCCTCTATTTCTGTAGAATGAACCCAACAGTCAACTAAGGAGATACCTTTCTGCTTATCTGTACCATTCAGTCTTAAAAGGAAAGTTGAGTAGAGCCATAATGTACAAGACTATGATGAGTCATCATTCAATCATTGGAAGGCTGTGATTTTGCTATCTGTGCATCCTACCTGCTCAGGAAGCCAAAATGACATTTGAGAAAATATTTGGGGGAAAAAAAAGCAAAGACGCTTCTGCCTCCTTCCTCTTTCCATGGGTGTCTTGTCTGCCATCTCTGTTGTTCCCCACATAAGAGGAGCCTCATGACTGAGAGAAGATCAACTGTGACCGTATAAGCTCAGCTCTACAGAGCTGCCTTGAAACCTTGTTCTGTATGCTACAGGTTATTAGGGTTAGCTGAAAGAATGTGCATTTATTTACTGAAGGTACTTTATAAATCAATACCTTGTTTTTGAATTCGGGTCAATAGGAATAACTCTGAAACACAACCAACAACTACAGCAACCCTAAAACAGCACTTTCATCGTATTGATTTTTAGAAAAGTATCTTTTCCTGGCATTATTCACACACCCTTGATAAGCAACTCAATGCAATCAAAACGTTAATGGATTTTTTTACCCCCAAAATATATATTTATATTTTTTCAACATGTCTTTGAATTGCAGCCAGTGAGGTTCTTTGAAAAAAAGATAAGTTTGGGACAGAAGTAAAAGATGGAGTTTGCACTTACTTGCCTTGCCATTTGTATGCGGAGGCATTTTGCTGACTGAGTGTTAGAGCTCAGCTAACCAGATCCAACAGTTATGTACCATTTAATCTTTTGGTGATTTTAGACATTTCTCTAATTTTGCTGAGAAATTTTTATTTCATTTCATGCAACAGTGTTTATCCAGCGCCTTAACTGAGCCTGGCCTTGACCTGGGAACTTCAGCAAGCAAAAACAGCCAGAATAATTCTGGTCATCTTCCTTCTAGGCCGAGTTCTTAATCTGGGGTGTCCATAGACTTCAGGGTGTTAATGAACCCCCAAAGTTATTAACAAACTTATATGTGTACATAGAGTGTGTTCATTTCTTAGAGAAGGAAGAACATGTTTAGCTTTTTGGGGAATCATGACCCTGAAAAAGTCATGAACGTTGGTTCTCAACGTGTGGTCTGGGGACCCCTGGGTTTCTGTGGTCTCTGAAGTCAATACAATTTCCATATTAATACAAAGGTATGGTTTGCTTTTTCACTCTCATTCTCTCACAAGCGTACGGTGGAGTTTTCCAGAAGCTACATGGCATATAATATTGCAAAAGATCTAATGCAGAAGCATTTCAAAGAATCTAGCTGCCTGCTCTTAAACCAAACAAAGATTTACAAAAATGTGAAACAAAACCTGCTATAGTTGGAATGTTTGTCCCTTCCAAAACCCATGTTGAAATTTAACTACCGACACAACAATGTCGGGAGACGGGACCTAACGGGAAGTGCTGCTTGGATTAATGCTGCTATAAAAAGGGCTTGTGGAAGGGGGATGTCTCTCTTTTGCTCTTCTACCATGTGAGGAACAGCATTCCTTCCCTCCATAAAAGGATGCAGCCCTGAAGGCAATATCTTGTATGCAGTGACCAGGCTCTCACCAGATACCAGACCTGAAGTTGCCTTGACCTGGGACTTCCCAGCCCCAGAACCATGGGGGAAAAATTCTGTTGTTCATAAGTTACCCAGTCTGTGGTATTCTGTTATAGCAGCACAAACAGATTGAGACAATGCCATTCCTCTCCTTAATTATTTTTATTTGGGACATGTAATAATTTTCATTGAAATATATTAATTTTAACGTGCAATGGGTTATTTTAGTTTTAAATGAATCATTTTTTAAAATATTTCTCCATTTCGATCTCTAATATATTAGATAAAACTCACACAAACACAAGCTCTTGTTTTTTGTGTTGTTTGGCCTTGGCTTTTTGGCTACAAAAGTAGAGCGTATGATAATTAGTTTTACAAGTAGACATTTCTTCCCCCTATAGTAAGTTGAGCCATATGAAATTGCGAGTATTTGACCACTATTTGCTTACCAAAAATGGCAACTGCATTGGCAAAACCCAATAAAAACATGACATATATTATTAATTTATCAGATGAGTTACTGCCATGTGGTGTTTCAGAGTTGTTTGGGGCAGTATTGGTAAAAATACTTTGACTGTTTTATCTGTACACTCTCACCTAGATTCATTTTGCAAAATAACATTTTCTTTCCCAAGTATTTTATCCATTATTTCCAATTATAAAAGTAATATATGGCATGGGGGAAGTATAGAAAAGTAGGCATCTCTAATCCTACCATCCAGAGATAGCATTCTTTTTTTTTTTTTTTTTTTTTTGGAGACAGAGTCTCACTGTGTCACCCAGGCTGGTGTGTAGTGGCACAATCTAGGCTTACTGCAGCCTCCACCTCCTGGTAGCTGGGATCATAGGTGCATGCTACCATGCCCAGCTAATTTTTGTATTTTTAGTAGAGACAGGGTTCCACCATCTAGGCCAGGCTGGTCTTGAACTCCTGACCTCGTGATCTACCCACCTCGGCCTCCCAAAGTGCTGAGATTACAGGTGTGAGCCACCATGGTCCGCCTGTGTAGCGTTTTTAGCAGTATATCAGTTTCAGTCCGTCTTACAAGCATATTTGCCTAGGTAAGAACATACTGTGTCTTTCCATCTTGCATCCTACTTTTGTGACTTAATGCTGTTTTATAAACATTTCTCATTTTGTTTAAATTTCCTTAGTTTAATAGATGTAAATATTTTTCCAATTATGAAAATAACATGTTATTTTCGTTTAAATCTTTGAAATGTAGAAAACTGTGAAGAATTAAATCACTCTTCATGTGTCACCATCTGGTATAATCCTGCCTGTGATGTTGGTATATTTTTCTCCATCTACACATGTTGTTTGGCACCCATGATACATTGTGTACATGGTTTTATATGCTGTTTTTCATATGATAAACATGCGTCGTGTCAGTGGGAAACTTGTCACAAACATCACTTTCCTACAGAATAATATTTTATCATATGGATGTAACATTATTCACTATCCCACTGTTGTTATATTGTTTACACTTTTTCAAAAGCAAATAATGTTGCTGGGAACATTTTGGGGCAGACATAAATCTTTTCTTCTTTACTAGAGGCTTTTTGTGTATCGTTTGTTTCTTTTTACCTTGTTTCTCAAAAATGGAATCACTCAACTTGCTCTTGGAGGCTTTTGCCACCCAAACGCCCCTGCTGATGCTAAAGTCTAGGAGATGGTGCAGAGAATGTTCTGTGACAGCTTCCGCAAGTCTGCAGGATAGATTCCTAGAAGTAGAAACACTGAGACGAGACAAAGAGCTCAGACATACATTTGGCTCTTTTGTTGCCAATTTGGCTCCCAAAACCTTGGCCCAATTTATACCTGCCGTGTTACAGTGGACATTTAACTTCTCCGGGCCAGTATCGGGTTTTCTCTCTGTCTCTTACTTATTGTTACTTATTCCTTACTGTTTCCTCTTCTCTCTGCACCTCCCTGCTCTTCTCTTTTCCAGAGTAACTTAATGGGCACAACGTTCCCTTATTTTAATTTGCATGGCTTTGATTTTTACTGATGTCAAAATAATTTTCCCAAGTATTATTTGCTGGCCACTGGTACGCCTCTCTAGCGAGCCACTTATTTTTAAGACGGCTGCTTGTGCTGGAGTCGTACCTTAATGTCTACTCTAGTTATTAAATGACTGAAGCCAGCTGGCCCAAGGGGTCCTGCTCTCGTTCTTTTGGTTTTATTATGACCTGTTTACTAACCAAATGAACAACTGGCCACTGTTAGAAATATTTCTGGCTAGAAATACAGAATGTCAAAACCACAGGTAGGCTTCTCATTATACCCTACATTGCTAAACACCCTGCCACGGTCTAATTTTGTGCCCTATAATTTAAGAGGAAAGTGAACAACGTTTACTTCATAAAAGGGCAGTAACGGGAGAATAAACTTGAAACTGGTCTTATTGAACTGGTCAAGAAGCTCTAGACCCATGTGTTGAGTGCCTGCTGGCTCTTTCCTCTGGGTTTAAGTTTCGTGAATGTTCTTGACAGCCTTTATATACGAGCATCAACATATTTGCAATAGTAAATCTTGGAGTACAAGAACCCAGTCCAATTCTCTTGTTACCATTCTGCACAAATAGATACTTTTTTTTTTTTCTTTTGATGGATTCTCACTCTGTCATCCAGGCTGGAGTGCAGTGGCACGATCTCAGCTCACTGCAGCCTCCGCCTCTTGGGTTCAGGCAATCCTCCCACCTCAGCCTCCCAAGTGGCTGGGACTACAGGCGCCTGCCACCACACCTGGCTAATTTTTGTATTTTTAGTAGTGACAAGGTTTCACCATATTGGCCAAGATAGTCTCGAAATCCTGACCTCAAATGATCTGCCCGTGTTGGCCTCCCAAAGTGCTGGGATTACAGGCATGAGCCCCTGCACCTAGCCTGCAAATAGATACTTTCTGAGTGTTCTGTTTGATTGTGTATCGAGATAGTGGCCATGTGTAGTGGAGGAGAAGGAAAATGGGTAGGAGAATTGTTGTAAATGTATTTAATTGAAAAAAAATACGGAATACATATTGATAAAGGCGAAGACTACAGATGCTGGTATGGATCTTTGAATGAAAAAACATTGAGAAATCTTACAATGATGTCACCAAGCTCTGGCCTAGATAAGAAAGGCAGTAGCGAACTAGAAGCTTCCCTAGGCATATAAAGAGATCAAAATTGAAAGGGAAACACCCTGACATAAATGTCTAAAACAGCAGACTCCCTGTTTTCCTGTGTTTTGTTGACCAGATCTCTTCATTAACTATCTCCCATGCCTCCCCAGTATCTTTAGTGGTTCATAATGATGACCTGGGGGCACAGCACGATCTTCAACTGCCCTCTGACTCATCAAAGAAATATTAAATTAAATGTATTTTCTGGTAGCCTAATTCTTTTAAAATTGGTAATCCATGTGTGGTATATATGATAATTCCTGATTAATTCAATCTTTGATTCACCCAGAGCAATATTCAAGTTATCCATTTCCCAGCCACAGTAAAGAGTTGACGGTAGTTTTTAAAACGTAGTCAGTTGCATCTCTATTGTACGTTGCCCAGAGAATTTACATAAGCGCAGCAGAATACCCATTGTTTTCTTGCTCTGTGATAAAAGTTCATTTTTAAAAACCTCAAATTGCAATTTGTCAAAGTCCATTTGCCAGTTCTTTAACAAGTTCAGCCAAATTGTAAATTGTATAACTGTCTGCATCATTTGCATACATAATCATGTTAGAGTGATGGTATAATCTGGGCACATCATTTATGAGAAGAAGGAACAATGGAAGCCAGCTTCCCATTCTTGGGATACTCAGAGTAATTTATTGCAAGGCTGATGTTTTTTCTTTCTAATTTCCACCAAATGATCTCTTTTAGAATGATGAGTGCTAAGGACTGCCGTCCCTTGGGTATTATTTTTACTGCTTTCCTAATCTTGAATTGAGAGCCAAAATGAGCTCCATGTTACAGAGCTGTTTCATTCACGCACACATACACACTCACAGCCACACATGGTCATTTCAGCCCAAATAATATCACAAGGGTTCAACAAAACATCCTCCTCAAATGGTGCCCCCGTGTTAAATGAGTTTAATCTCTGGATCTCGTTACTGAGGATTCTTTTTTCTGTGCATTGACAATTTGCCAATTGCTCACTTCCTATTTTTAATCAGTCTTACAGATAATTTACCAGCCAACTAAATCGTTTTACTAGCCTATCATACTTCTCAACCCGACAGAGAGCAAAAGTAAATACAATCAGTCTTGTGTTGCGCCATCAGAAATTTATGATGACCCCAGGCAAGTTGCTTTCTGCAAGACTAATTTATGGATAGTCATATCTGTCACTGTGGCACTTAGTTATTTCTGGAAACAATCCTGCAAGATGCAAGGTGGGTCAGATATATATACCCTTTCTCGAGAGGTCTCTGAAATTGCATTAGATACCTGCATTTTGGGACTCAGCCCTTCATTCAAGAGTATGGTCCAGACCATCAACCAGGGTCACCTGGAGTCCTAGGACTCCAAATCTCGGAGGGGCCCACATTCGTTATTCTACTTGCTAGTTTCTTACCCCACACTAAACATTGCAGCCCAGAGAGGAAATCAGCTTCCTGGGGTCATGAGACAATTTAGTAGTAGGAAGATTGGGCTCCCTTGGAAGTTAATGATTAATACAGACTCTAATAAGCCTGGATTCAAATCCTAGCTTGACCTTCTAGTCACACAATGACTATGGGCAAGTTGCCTAACTTCTTTTGTCGTGCGTCAGCCTCTTTACAATGGGGAAAACCGTGTCTACCCTGTTGTGGTTATGGTGAGGGTTCAGCTAGCAACACCTCTCCATCCAAGTGTTTTCTGGGCTGGGCTATTTATGCTCTTTACTATGTTGAATATGCACTATAGCCTTGCCAGGTGGAGGGTTCCTGATACAAGGGGTATAGAGCTCCTGATACAGCAGAGATCCTCCAACCCCTGGGCCAGAGACTAGTACCAGCCCATGCATGGCCTGTTAGGAACCAGGTCTCACAGCAGGAGGCAAGAGGCAGGTGGGCAAGCAAAGCTTCATCTGTGTTTCTGGCCACTCCCCATCGCTCGTATTACCACCTGAGCTCTGCCTCCTGTCACATCGGCAGTGACATTAGAGTCCCTATTGTGACCTGCACTTGTGAGGGATCTGGGTTGCACACGCCTTGTGAGGATCTAATGCCTGATGATCTGTCACTGTCTCTTATCACCGCCTAGTTGCAGGAAAAGAAGCTCAGGGCTCCCATTGAATCTACATTTTGGTGAGTTGTATAATTATTTCATTATATATTATGATGTAGTAATAATAATAAAGTGCACTATAAATGTAATGCACTTGAATCATCCCAGAACCCTTCCCCACACCCCTGACTCACAGTTCATGGAAAAACTGTCTTTCATCAAACCAGTCCCTGATGTCAAAAAGGTTGGGGACCACTGCAGTGAAGAAGACCACCTCAGTTCTCTTTTTATCCTGTCCGAAAACCAACTGTTTATTTACTGAAAACATCTGGAAATTCAGAGAGGAATCTTTTCCATTCAAGTTATAGAATCATAGGTGAATAGAATTCAAAATAATTTTGGCTTAACATACTCAAAAGCAGGCAGAGAGCAATTGATGAAGCTCTCTGCTAACTCTTAGAACAATTTCAACTTTCATATACAAGCCTGAAATCCACCAGACACAACTCTCTCCCTTGAGGTATAGATGGACAATTGTCCCTGGCTCAAATGGGAGTCATGCCCAGCTACCACCCAGCATTTGTTTTGGTACACATAAGGCTCTTAGTGCAGCCTGTATACTGCAGTAAGTGCTTGATAAGTGTTAGCTAATGTTATTACTATGAGAATTCACCTCTCCCCAACCCACCCCACTACTTAGGTTAGATGGACCAGCTTTTTAAATATCCAAAACTAGGAAGAGTCTCCTGTCGAGCTCAGAATCTGTGTGAATGCTTTTCACATGTTTTCTGGCCTATTGGTACCGTATAATTTTTCATAAATGTTTATGGAACAGAAACAAATATGCCTCCACTATGAATAAGGCATCTGTAGGGATATAAAGAAGGAGATTGAATTCTGACCTCAAAGAGCTTTCACCCTGTTGAAACAGAGGAGCAGGGCCTATCTGTAATGCAAGTCAAATGTTGGGAATGTTTAAAAACAATGTTAAAAATAATGTCTATATGTAAAGTACAAGAAGATTGGATGGGCCATGGAACTTTCTAGAGTTAGCAACATGAAAGCAGGGCCTTGAAGGAGTAAGTCTTCCTTCCTTCCAGCCATCTATCTCTCCACCCACCCTTCCTACTGAGTGCCAGGAACTACGGAAAGGAAAAGTTAGTTGATGCATGGTCTCGACCCTCAAGGCCATTCCAGGCATATGGAAGAGATACACATGTGGGTCAGTGACTACTGGACAATGGAGAAGATACTGATAAAGTAGGCACTGAGAGGCTGTAGGAGCATGGAGGAGGGTCTTCTAAATTAAAATGAGAAATCGGGGAAGGCTTCCAGGAGGAGGTGATGCTTCAGCTAAATTTAGAAGACTAGGTTGGGAAGATCAAGAAGAGGGTGGAAGATTGGAAGGAAAAAAAAAAAAAACCAAGTCAAGGCAAAAAAAAAGAGAGGGGAAAAAAAAAAAGATGAAGCCTTGTGGCACCCCAAGTAGTTCAGAGTGTGCAAGAGGGCTGGGGATAAAAGCTCAGTAAGGTGGGTGGGATGGTCACGACTTTGATGGGGGTGGAGGAGAGCAAAGGAGGTGGTCGTTCCAGAGAGAAGGACCCGCATAATCAAAGGCAAAGAGATGTGAAAAGTGCATCGCATGAAAGAAGGCCAATGAGCAGTGGAGTGTGGCTGGAGCAGAGGGTGGCAGAGAGGTGAGTCTGGAAAGCTAGACGAGGGCCAAAGTCCATCTTCCTGCTGTGGAATTCCTGTCTGGTTCCCTCAGCACCATCTGGTTGGCCCAGTCTCAGCATTACAGTGTAGTTATTTAGACCACAGCAGCCCTAACATCTTCCCCTGCCATAGCAATGGTTTTATGACTTTGATTTTGGTTCTGGGCCAAACTGGCCATATGGCTGGGCTGCCTTAGTACAGAAACTCTTTGAGCCACTCACCCTGGGTGATGTTCATATTTTCATCTCAGGTTCATATTTCTCTTCCATGTGGCTTTTGATTGGCATTCTGTTTTGGCCCACAGTTAGCATCAGAAAGAGATGGTTAGGAAATAACTACCTAAGAGAGAGCTGATTCCAAATGAATACATTCTTTTAATGGTGTTCATTCTAGAGAGCTTCAAGGGCTCAGAAATACTGAGTCTAGCCCAGGTTTTGGCCACATTTATGAATTCTAACAAGGAAAGTACTCTCACACATCATCCTGGGACAAAGAACGGGTGGTTGGCTACACAGACTTATGGTGAATAATATCGAGCTTAGATATTTGCATTTAAATGCCTTTTTTAAGAAAGTGATTGTGAGTCATGGTAAAATTTTAAAAAGGTTCTTCCCACTGGTTTATGTTCTTGGTGTTTTCTGGGAATTTTGTCAATCTTCAGAGAACAGTCTGATCATTTTTGGATTGTGTTAAATCCCTAAGAAACAGTGTCACACCATAAGTGCCTTTCATTCTTTAATATGGAGGAAGCATTAATAACAGGCAGCAATTCTTTCTAATAAGTTTAGTCAGGTAAATGCCTACTGTGCACCTAGCTCTTTGTTTGGTATTGCAGATGCTATGGGAACACAATGCCTATTCTTTTTTTTTTTTTTTTTTTTTTTTTGAGACTCTAACCTAGCTCTGTTGCTGAGGCTGGAGTGCAGTGGTGGGATCTTGGCTCACTGCAACTTCCACCTTTTGGATTCAAGCGATTCTCCTGCCTCAGCCTCCTGAGTAGCTGGGATTACAGGTGCCCACCACCACACCTGGCTAATTTTTGTATTTTTAATAGAGACGGGGTTTCACCATCTCAGCCAAGCTGGTCTCAAACTCCTGACCACATGATCTACCCGCCTCAGCCTCCCAAAGTGCTGGGATTACAGGCGTGAGCCGCCACACCCAGACCACAATTCCTATTCTTAAGGAGATTCCATGTAATTCAGCATTACATGAACCAAAACAAAACAAAAAATAGTGACTCTTCATTTTTATTATTATTTTTAAGGACTTTTCGGCACCTCTCTGCTTGCTCTAGCAGAGTTTTTCTCATACCAAGGCAGTTGCATGATCAAGTCTAAGATGCTTTTGCAGCATTTTCCTCTTGGATGGACAATAAAATTCTTGCAGCCCTTTTAATTTAGTGAACCTGTCTAAACATTCCACATTTATTTCAGAATAAAAGGGAACTCATTTGAAGCATGCAGACTGTTCACAGACAAAATTGCCCTAATTAATCAAGGCTCTTTGGGTTGAAACTGACTATAACCAAATTCACATTAGCTTAAGTAAAAATGGAAGTGTCTTCATTCGTATACTAAAATGTATGGGGTTGGCCGCTTTAGGCTTAGCTGGATTCAACAGCTCAAACAGTAATATCTGACTCCCCTACTCTCCCCATACCTATTTTGGTTCTGTTTTCCTCTGTGTTTGCTCACTTCTGGGTGGGCTATTGGCATGTGGTAGCCCCTGGCAGCCCAAGCTCACATCCCACCAGCATAAATACCCCAAGGGAACAGAGCCCCCCTCCCCATTGCCAGTGGTTTCAGCAAAAGACATCGTTTTGGCTCTCATTGTCTCAGCTCATGTTTATCACTGCAGACAGGGTGGTGTATTGTCCAGCTGGCCTAGCTTGGATCAACAGAGAGCCAGGGGTAGGGTCTGCCCTTCCCAAAGCAAATGAACTGAGAGCAAGGAAAGGTGCTTCCACATCAAAGAAATTTAAAGTGCACATTTCAAAAGAAAGGGAAGCAATACAGAGCAAGCAAGCATCATGTTCATTACAATTACCTCAGTATGTCCCAATGCATTAGAAAATTGGGTGCTATACACCGGGTGAAGAATGAATAATCCTAAGTATAACATGTAATAGGCAATTAAAAAGTAAAGTATGTCATCAAAATATGGGCTTTTAAAAAATCTTCAAATGCTAAATAGCTCCTTTGATGGGATCATTCTCACTGATTTCAACAAATTAACTGTAATTGGTCCAGATGCTTTCTAAATTCACTTTAAGCTAAAAAAAAAAAAAAAATTAAAATTAAAAACGTCTGTAATTTGTGAATTGGTTAGTTTCATTGTTTTGGAAGCATTCAGAAATGGTTTTCAGGTCATAAAGTTAGGTAAGCTACATGATACTGTGTAAACAGTCTGACATTTATCCTTTTTTTTCACATTATGGCTTCCTCACAACGCCAATCTAAAATACACTTCTTCAAGGGATCTTTTATCTAATATCATTTTGTAGTGGAAGCAACAAGAGAATTCAGTCCTATCTTTGGCTGAAAATATACCACATCATTTTTCATATGATTATTTGATCTTATTACATTTTTCTTCAAATGTATAAATCACATTCTCACCATAATTCTAAATACATAAAATAAAAATTCATGAAGGGATTTTATAGCTAAAACAAACAAAAAAAATTCCTAGTCATATGTAACAAAATAGCTGAATAAGTTTTTAAATTACAAAGTTTTGAAGGCAAAATAACGAAGTCTGGATAGGAGACTTTAGAAATTCTACCAATTTAATTTGATTTATTACTGTTAATCAGAATTATATCTCTCTGCATCAAATATGCATTTTTAGTTTATTTTCTTCTTCACAACACTGATATGTTTTACCAAAAAAAAAGTCTCCAGAAGACATTCATTTTCTTCTATGGTTTTTCATCGTGCTGACATTTTCTGTTGCTTCCATTTTTTTCCATGTGGAACCTTGATTACAATAAACACAAACACATATTTTACAAATGGACTAGAGTGATGATTAATTTTTCAAAAGATCATAATAAACCCAGTGTTACCCGCTTTCGTGTTATTTCATAGGCTTGCTTTATTTTTTAACTAAGAACTGCCAATCTATAAAACTCTGCATCTTTCCCAAAATAAAAGTTACATAGACTTCAGTAGCATAACACGAATGTGGCAACATCCACTTTGGAGTTGGCTTCGTTCACCCTCTCACTGTAGCACCTGGAGTATCGTGATGCTACTTTTCATCCACCATGGCCTCCGGAAGGAACCCTGTGTTAGCAAGGAGACTCACTAATTTTTCATCATTCCAGAAAAGAATGTCTCTCTCTAGTGGACTCAGTGATCTTACCTTGAGGTGTTAAGAATTGCTAAGGGCTATAAGGACTTGTGTAAATTACAGCCATGCAGAGAGGGGTTGAAAAATCAATAAGTAATGAAATAGTACTGGAGTGAAGTAGCCAAGAGAGCAATGGGTGGGAAACTCCCAAGGACGCAGTTTCATTTTGTCAAAAGGTAAAAGAAGATGTTCTGATGCATTCCCGTAACCCGGGCTTCCTTGGAAACAAGAGGCTTTGAGCATAGATGGCAGCAGAGTCACTTTCATGGGCCCCTGACTTGGTGCTACCATTTCATTTTAGACAACCATGCATTTTATCCCACTAAAGCAATAAATATGACAATTTCTTTGTTACCTTTGGTGTCTACCTGTGAGCAGATTTTCTGTACTCTCGATACCCAAGTGTACCCCATTATGCTCCATCTACAAGAGACCAGCCGTGTTGCCTATACAAACCATCTTCTTCCTTTGTAATCATGTTAGCAATCTCCAGAATTTGACGGTATGGTTGAACCTGGACATCAGTTTCCAAACATTCCCCCCTATGACTCTAGGAATATAGATGACTCTATACACCAGGAAGGTACAACTCTCTGGTCTCAGCCTAATAGACAAAGGGCTTTGTTGTGAATGGGATAGTCATAAGGTTGAGAGTCCCTGAGCTGACATTTGAATCTGTTTATTTCTTTATCTTTTTCATTTAAAATGACATCCAAGCCATGTTTTTGATGTTGATGTTTCCTTTGAGAAGGTAGAACTGATTATTCATAAAAAGAAGAGGATAAAGTATTTGAACAGAACAAGCGGGTGGGGGAAAGGATCCAATTCTGTTGACTTTGCCTGGGAGAACCTGCTTCCCTCCTCCATCTAAGTGAAGGTCCCCTTTCGTCTCTGCCCTTTCCAATGCTGATAGAAGGCCTTCGCTTCTAACATGTCCCTCTGGCATATAAAGGAAGCTTCTGTAGTGAGCACGAGCCACCAGGTGAATCTGGAGGTCTGGATATAGGAAACTGGAACCATAAAGATTTCACCCAGAAGCTGATCTAAATGATGGGATTACATTTGCTTTTTGTGTTTCTTTGTTTTATATGCAGTTTCTGGCCTTTGTTTCTCAATAGACCATCGAAAGCTGGAGAAGATCCCCAAGCTCTCGTCTGAGTCTGTTGGTGTCACTCCAGCTATAGGGTGAAATTTAAAAGAAAAAAGAAAGATACTACCATGGAAGAGAATAAAGTAACCAATGGTGTTCATGCAATTAAAAGACTTACAGTCTTTGTGATATGGTGAAATGAGTCTTAAAACACCAAATAAGGGGCTGGGTGCGGTGGCTCATGCCTGTAATCCCAGCACGTTGAGAGGCCGAGGCGGGCGGATCATGAGGTCAGGAGATCAAGACCATCCTGGTTAACACAGTGAAACCCCGCCTCTACTAAAAATACAAAAAATTATCCAGGCGTGTTGTAGTCCCAGACACCTGTAGTCCCAGCTACTCAGGAGACTGAGGCAGGAGAATTGTTTGAACCCAGGAGGCAGAGGTTGCAGTGAGCTTTGATTGTGCCACTGCACTTCAGCATGGGCAACAGAGTGAAACTCCATCTCAAGAAAAAAACCGCCACCAAATAAGATACTCTACTTATTATTATTATTTTTTGGCCAACACCTAAGTACACTGGAACACTGACAAGAAGCATCTTTTATATCTGATAAAACAAGGTAATAACCACAAACTGAAAAGCCCTGGGACTTGAACCAACGGCCAGCCCATTCCCAGCCCGCATAGTCTATGTCAAATAGGTTTTGTGATAATTGAATGAATGAGTTGTAATTATTGTTTTTTACTCTCAGGCTCTGTCTGCCTATAGTTTGTAACATTAGAAATGAAGACATCTATCATGTTTCGTAGGAATACACGTGATCAAATCCCAAAAAGAGAAACACTTTTCTCTGAAATATCCAGATAAGTCATGGGAAGTGGTTTAGGTAGTTTGAATTATCTGGGTTAGCTGACTTTCCTCACATCCTTGCATGGGGATATACAATCCAATTGCTTTGTTTTCACTCATCATTTGCTACAATGTCTGGAGCAGGGTACCAAGATGAAAACTACAACAGACAGCAGACATGGTACAGGGGCCAGTCATCACGTCCACCTTGCTAGCTTGTCCTCTATGTGATGTGCTCATACGCCTTGCTAGTCATGCTCTCATGCCATGGATATAGCAATCCCCACCTCCTCCAGCAATTCATCCATTGATGCCATTATCCATTGTTTATGACATTGTAACCGCAGTAATGAATTGATCTGTCTTGATCTTTGAAATGCTTAGACAGGAGGCCACACATTATAAGAAAGAAGCAATGTCAAGACTCAGTTCTATTCGGCAGGGGTTAGAAATGGATATTGTGCAGAAAAATGCATTAAAGTTGAAGCGGGAGGTTGTTTAACAGGATGGTTTTAAAGACATAAACAATTATGGTGGGCCATAACTCCTTCGATCAGAAGATGGCAAAGAGGCCCTACATAGGCCAGCGTTGCTGGTGGCATTCCAAGTCGTGCTACCAACACGAAACACTAGGGGTCACCATGTTAATACCAGTGTCCCAGCTCCATGGCCCTCCAGAACACCTACCGTCAGAGTCCTGGGCGCCCTGCTCACCCAAGGAATGCTGCTTAGTGCCTTCCGTGTGACACGGGACCATTTGCACTTATTTCAAACATGGCTGAAATAGTGAGGTAGAGTCCTCCCTAAACCTCCTTCTGGTGAATGGTATTCATTAAGTGCCACCTACACTTACAGGTCCATTATTTGGGTTAGATGTCATTATAAGGGGTGGACAGGCCAGTCATTCAAATATGGAACATTTTCATTCCATAGCTACATGGGATTCCAATTCAGATGTTCTGCTAAAGCCGGACTCTCTCAAACCAGGAGAACACTCTTCTTTTTGTTTTTGTTTTTTTTCCTGGCCAGGACGGACACTTCTGTTGAGTGTTAACCACAAAATTAATGTTTCTCTTGGCCTTTGTTTCTCAACTCTGTGTTTTCAAGCCCCAGTTCAGACATTGTTTTTCAAAGAAGAAATGTAAGCAGTTGTCTGTGATCTACAGGTATGGCATCGCCAGGCTCTGCCAACATCCATAGCCATCCGGACGGGACATGGCCAACCCAAATCCACAGGGAACCCCTCACCCCACTGTGACCTGATTTCTGCTTACTCGTATTGCAGTCTTGAGGATAATCTGACCCTCCCCACTACCCTAAACTGGAAGCTCTAGATATCTCATTTAGGGTAGAGCTTCTGAACCCTGGGATTAAACCAGTTGAAGATCCATGAAGAGCATTTCAACTGCATCCCCCACCAAAAAAAAAAAAAATATATATATATATATATATATGTAATTCAAGGGAAATAGATGGCACTTGATAGTTGTGGTAAGATGACAGCCTAGATGAAATACATTTCTAAGTCAGAATTAATTTTAAAGCTTCTGATGTTTTACACATTCTCTTTGTTTGTTTCATTGATTTATTGAGTACCTAATATGTACACAGTATGTGTGTTAGGCAGTGAGGGAGATACAGAGATATACAGGTACAGAGGCAGTAACTAGTGGTTGCTACGTTCCCTTTCCTCTCTGCACCGTTTGTGCAACTGCCTGACCCAAATCTCTCTCTTCTGCACCCACCACTTCTCTCCCACCTGTTGAGCAGGCCCCTCACTCTCTCTAGCACTTCCTGCTGTTCCTGATTCCCCTTCTCCTTTACCTGTCCTTTTTTCCTCTTTCTGGCCACTTTAACTGGAGATAATACTAAAGACACGGGCGGGGTGCGTGGCGCACGCCTGTGATCCCAGCACTTTGGGAGGCCGAGGCGGGAGGATCAAGAGATCAAGACCATCCTGGCCAACATGGTGAAACGCCATCACTACCAAATATACAAAAATTAGCTAGGCGTGGTGCCGCACGTCTGTAGTCCCAGCTACTCAGGAGGCTAAGGCAGGAGAATCGCTTGAACCCATGAGGCGAAGGGAGGTTGCAGAAGACACACCATATTTTGTAGTATTTCTATATCTTCTCTGTACTTAATTTTTAAAACAGGTATTTCTTTCCCTAAGAAAAGAAAATGCAGATATTTGATTTTTGTAGGTAGCCTACAGTTACCTTTTCCTTTGGGTTATCGGCCTTTAATAGAAAAAAACAGGGGGTCCTCCCCTTCTTCCTTTTCCAAACCATATTCATGGTTTGGTGAGAAAGTGATTTAAGATATTTCCATGCAGCAAATTAATTTTGCAAAGCCAGTGGTACAAAAGTAGAGAAATAAATCAAGAACGTGCAAAAGGTGGTATTTGTTAAGTAGGTATTTGAGGAGACTTGAAATATGCTTCTGTCTAACCTGAAAATTAAACTTTTGTGAGTCTAACCTTTAATTCCTACCAAATTACAATGAAGTCATCCAGGTATAATCCTTTCAAAGGTTATATTTGTCGTTATTTGTTTTTTAATTCAAGTTCTTACAAACCCTAGCCTATTAACACAGTACTTGAGAGTTCTTCATAAAATTTAAAATAGGGGAACTTCCACTATTAGCTGAGAGGTTCATGACTTTGACCTTCCATTTCTCTGGAATTAGGGATTCTTAACAAAGTGACTCTTGGCTATTTGCAATTGGAATAGAGACAAAGAGAATGTTTCTCCAAGGTTCTCTCAGAGCAGTGTGTATTGGGCGTGGACAAAAATTGCAATGACGTGCATCAAAGGCATCCCATTCAATAAAAAGATTTATGGGCCTGGCGCGATGGCTCATGCCTGTTAATCCTAACATTTGGAAGGTTGAGGTGGGTGGATCACGAGGTCAGGAGATCGAGACCATCCTGGTCAACATGGTGAAACCCCGTCTCTACTAAAAATACAAAAATGAGCTGGGCATGGTGGCACGTGCCTGTAATCCCAGCTACTCAGGAGGCTGAGACAGGAGAATCACTTGAACCAGGGAGTCAGAGGTTGCAGTGAGCCAAGATCGTGCCACTGCGCTCCAGCCAGGTGACAGAGTGAGACTCCATCTCAAAAAAAAAAAAAAAATTTATGAAGCCTAGCTTGGGTTCAGTTATATCATGCATTTTCTTTCTTTTTTTGGACTTCTAGTTGATGTAACCATAACATAATTTTCTGACCAGATACTTATCCTTACTATATCCAAAACTGTACTTGGATGATCTTGGTGACCTAGCAAATAAGAAGGCAATAAGGTCGAGCACAGTGGCTCACGCCTGTAATCCCAGCACTTTGGGAGGCCAAAGTGGGAGGATCACTTGAGCCCAAGAGTTTGAGACCAGCCTGGACAACATGGTGAAACCCCATCTATACTGAAAATACAAAAATTAGCTGGGTGTGCTAGTGCGTGCCTGTAGTCTCAGCTACTCTGGAGGCTGTGGTGGGAAGATTGAGCCCAGGAGGCAGAGGCAGCAATAAGCCATGATGGCACCATTGCATTCCAGCCTGGGTGACAAAGTGAGACCCTGTCTCAAAAAAAAAAACATAACAAAACAAACAAAAACACAAAAAAAAAAAAAAAAAAAGGAAGGCAATAAAATAGAAGTTCCTAACCCAGGGTCTATGAACCCTAGCAATTCCATGGGTGAGTTGGAACACCCTGAAGATATATGTGAAATTTGGGGACATGTGTTAACTCTTCTGCAGAGAAAGTTCATGACGTTTATCCTACAAGCCATGGCCCCCGAAGCTTAACCCACTGGACTATAGGGTCCTAGCGAGGTCTTTCAGAAACAAATCAGGCTTCATCATTGCATGGACCAAAAAAAATTTGATTCATGATAATTATACTCTTACTGTGTCCTGAGTATGTACCTTGTGCCAGGGCATTGCTCTGATGGTGGTGCATACTCACATAATCCAAGATGGGAGCTTATTATCCCCGCTGTACAGCTGAGGATGTTGAAACACAGAGATGCAGGCGACTTCTCAAGGACATAGGAGGGAAAGTGGCAGAGTTAGAATAATGACCAGAGTCTGGCCCCATAGTCTGTGGGTTTAACCACCTGCTTCACCACTATGCAGTACTGCCTCTTGACGAAGCCTACTCCCAGCCAGGGGTTGTCCCCTTTCAAAACAAACCAGAACTGAGAGTCTAAGAAACTGTCAGCCCTACAAAGTGAGTAAGATAACATATACCGTAACTTGCTTCATGCCAGTCTTTACCCCCAGGATGCTGGAAATTCAGGGGGATCCCAGCAAACTGCCAAGGTGCTCCTTGGGGCCAGGGGAGATGCCAGGGGCAGTGGCCAAGTTGGTTAGGCATCAACCTTGAGGACTCTTCACACCTGACATTTGGCCAGGACTTTCCCGCTGGCAGTTCGCCGCCCCCACTTCTCCTTTGTTGCTCCTCCACCTCCCCTGCAAAGCAAACAGGGTGGAGACTATGTTACAGGCCAGAAAACTGAGGCCCAGAGAGGTGGTGCCTTCCCGAGTGAGGCTCACAAGACTAGGCTGCAGCAGAGCTATGAATAGAACCCACATCTTCAGGCCTCCAGCTGCAGTTCTCTTTCCACCACTGTTTGCTGTCTCGCCCACCCATGTCACTTGGCATTGAAGAACAGGGCACCCCGAAAGCAAGAATTCCACGTGCATCCAACTTTCCTGCAGAGGGCACATTTTTGCTTGTGAGTCTGTAGGAGGCACCACCCTGAACCCATGCAAACCACTTTCCTTCCATTATTTCATTTAATCCTCAAAACAACCCAATGAGGTGGCTACTATTCCTCCAATTTCACAGACAGGAGGGAAACTGAGGCTTAGTAGCAGAGTTAGGAGGTTACAGACTTCACATCCACGTGTCCAACTCCCGAACGCTTGCTCTTCCCCACTGGGCCAGTCTGTTGCCCAAGGAGACAGGAAAAAGCAGAGGGAAGGAAATGAATGACCCCATTTGTATGATGAGCAATGCTTTCTACCTTCTCTGAGGACAGACAAACGGAAATCTGTTTAAAGCTCCAGCGCATGAGGTTAAAATTAAAGCGGACAATTACGAGCGATTAGTCACTGGAGTGGGGCTCCATGGGCTTCTTCAACATAGGATCAGCCCTCACTCACTTGGACCTAGCATAGAGGAGCTGTCAAAGAAGGCTTTTTCTAGGTCTGTGATTCTGTGATTAACTCTTTTAAAGGAGCCAGACGGCTCAGTCTCATTAGAAACAATGACTCCATTTCTCAGAAGGTGTCGAGTCCAGCGGATCCTGAGGAACTTTCTTTGGCACCCGGTGATCGTGAAATTAACACCGGGGCGGCTGGCACCGGATCACTCTCCTCTGTTGCATCCCGGGGAGGGGAGCAGTCACTCAACCTTTTTTGTCCAGAAATCCCAGGAAGCCGGGGCGGCAGGTGGTTTGGGTTTCAGCACTTCTCAATGCCTTGTTTCAAACAGTCACTCTTCCTAAATTTTCATTCATTCCGAGGTCCTAAGAGAAGCATCCTGAACAGATGCAGAGGGGCAGGGAGGGCTTTGAAAGGGCAGTGGGATAGGGTGTTTGGGGAGGAGATCAATGGACATCTGATCCCAGGAGCTGAGACTTCCAGAGCTGGAGGGAAGGTGGCAAGTCAGGTTTGCCAGGGAGGAAGGCGCCCCACTGTCCCTCGATCCCCTCAGAATGAGAAGAAAAGCAACCTGAACAGTTTTGCGTGAACCCCTGTCATGCAGCCAACTGGGGTGACTGAGCTGCTGCCAGCAGCACTTCTAATGGGGGAGGCCCAGGGTATTGCATCTCTGATGTGTTCGGTGGGTGGGATTCCTCTTTGTGGAACCTTCCCTCTGCTCCCTGCATTATGTCCCCTAAAACACGTTTGCACAGGGCAGGGAGGTCTGGCCCCGCTGCAAGCCAGAGAGAGACCGTAGGCTTCACTCCTTCCCTTCTCTTAAGAGATTCGCAGGTACCTCACCCCAGCCCACAGAGAATTTGAGGTTCTCTCCAGCAAGGAAAAAAAATATAGCTGCAGGTTGTCTCTGAAAGAGCTGTGGGTAAGAGGGGGCCAGAGAGAGATCCGACTTACGGCCACTGTAAAGTAAAGGGGAGAAGCTGGGGGGAATAAAATTGAGTAGGATGGCCATGACTAAAGGGGCGGGGTTTGGTTTGGCTTTTTGTTTTTCTGCAGCAGTTCCTCTTTCAGAGATCTAAAATCTGCAAGTGTTACGTCAAAGCTTTCTCCAGATGACTTGATGAGGGTTTTTTAGTTGTTGGGTTGCTGCACCCCCGGGACTCATTGGGATGGCAGGATAAAAATTAATTAGAGGCAGTTTGGCAGGGGCTTTGCAAGACAGCCTGAGGCTACGCTTCAGTCTGGTTGTTAGAAGCAATATCATCACCACCTCCTTGCCCAGCAAACAGACCTGGGCTGGGGTGGCTGGGGGGAGACACGGAATGTTCAACACAGACATCAGAGCCAAGACTTCCTCCCAGAGAGATTACTTACCACAAACCAGTGGATCTACCTGCTGACAACCTCGGAAATATGTCTTGTTTCATTTTCAGATTTTTAGGAGGGGTTGCATAGGAAGCCCACAGAATCCTGATGAAACAGCTCCTGCTGGGGGTCTTTGCCTCTCCCATACCTCTGAATATGACATCAGGCTGGGCAGAGCCACCCTGTAGCCACCAGGAAAGCAGGCTCCATTTTGGCCCTGCATTTGGCCCCATTTTTAGGGGGTGGCAAACTAAAAATGGGTTTTAATAAGCCAACATGTTTCTGCTGACCAATGATTATTTCATTGCACTCCAGCCTGGGTAACAAGAGCGAAACTCTGTCTCAAACTTCAAAAAAAAAAAAAAAAATCCGGTTCCTCTTCACTATGGTCTCTATCCTTCTCCCTTTTCTTATTTTGCCCTGTCATCCCTCATGTCCTCACTCTGCTGTCACCCACACATAATCCTCCTCTACCTGAGACACTGGTTCAGTGAGTGACCTTGGAGTCTGATTAATTGGGAACTGGCTCCTTAAATCGGATAAAACAGTTCAAAGCATGATATCAGCGCTGGCATTTCACCAGCCACAACTAGTAGATTTTCCAGCTGTGTATCTCACTGCCCTGGAAATGGAGACAGAAAAATGAACAGATGCCTGGGTCCCCTTCTTATGTGCACCTTCACTGTCACGAAAGATCCTTTTCGCTTATATAAGAGTGTGTCTCCGGGCCAATGTAAAAATGTGAGATAGTTTGTACTTACCAGATTTTCTGTGATGCAAGCAATCATTATGGTCCCTATTTTATGGCTGGAAAAACTGAGATTGTTCTTCTTTCCCACGTCCAGAAAAAGGCAATCTGTGTGTGAGCTCAAAGAAAACTTGGAAACTCCTAGGGCCGGTCCCTGTTCTCTCTAAACTTAGCTGTGTCTTTTTTATTGCCTATAATTGTTTCCTTTCGTCATGGTGGGGGGAGTGGGGGATGCCAATGGGAACAATTACCAAAAGACAAACAGCCACTTCTTCCCCCAAAACAGCCATTTCCAAAATGAATTCACCAGCTGTGTAACACAAAGTCGCACTGTTGCACATGTCAGCAGCTTCCTGCTTTCATAGGTGGGTTCCCTAAGGTGAGTCTTAGTCCCTTGGCCTCAGATAAGGAATGGTCAAGATGCTCACTCTATCTAATGAAGCAACAAAAAGACTTCTCTGAGGAAGGCTCAGCACGGACTCTGAGCACTTGGCTTATTTCAAGAGTCAATGGGAGATGCCGTTGAGCCATGTAACATCACCTCCATTTCTCAATTGTTTGTCTTTAGGTTTTTGGTTCTTAATCTTTTTTGTTTTAAGAGACAAGGTTCTCCCTGTGTTGCCCAGGCTGGTCTCGAACTCCTAGGCTCAAGTGATCCTCCTGCCTCAGCCTCCCAAAGGACTAAGATTACAGGCATGAGCTACCATGCCTGCTCAGTCCTTCCACTTTGACCATACAGACAAGGACGAGCCCCCGGTTCACAGGGATACTCTCACCTGGTTGGTAGCTCAGGGAGAAAGCCCAAGACAACCCCTTCCCCATGTGCTACCTACCAGAGAAAGGTGAAATGAGAGATGCCAGGGCTGCCCTCAGAAACCATGTCCAGCCTAAAGTGGACATCAAGGAATGTGGCTGCAAAAAGCCAAGTCCTCTCCACCCACTGCTTCCAAAACTAACCAGTCTGCCTAAAAATCAATCTGCCACTTTACAAGCAGCCAGCATTATTTAGAACCATGGAAATTAAAGACGGAAAAGACCTATTAAGTCTTCTAGATCATTCCTCAGGGCCCAGTGCCGGCTTGTTCCCTGTAGTACATTTGTTATTGCTATGTGAGGCCTAATTTCAAGTGTCTCAAGCAATGAGCATGAAGGAAGTGGAGACAGTGGTGTCTGCCCACCCCAGAGAACAGTGATCTTGTGATTAGAATTCCACTAGCTGCTCACTGGCCTTTGGCGTTCCTGGAAAGGGTTTGGAATCCCCAGGGTGTGGCCCAGCAGCTTCTAGAAAGTAGAGATGCTGGAGAACATCTTTACCCTGTTGTGTTCAGCAGGATAACATACTGTCCCGTAGAAACATCCAGACACGAGCCTCCCCGTAAATAGACAGCCATCAGGGAAAACGAGAGAGCCTAGGTGTTTCAGGACTCATTGTGAAACTAAACAAATCCTACCTCTGGGAATCTAACATTGTCTCTCTCAGTTCTTCTTCTGGGTTGGTCAGCAATCAACAAAGCCACCTTTCCGACCAGTAGGAAAATAGAGGGAATGTTTTCAGAGATACCAGGGCTTCATTCTACAACACGCAGGACCAAGTGATAGGCGAATAAAAACAAAAATAAGGGCAGGTAACTTCACAATAGTTTAGTTGGGGTTTTCTGAAAAGACTATTTCTCTATCCCTGTTCCCTTGCTAGAGAGGAAGCAAGTCAAATTCACGATTTCAGGTGAGAGTGTGTTCGCAGGAGGGTAGACTGAAGCTCATCAGATCCAGCGGACAAAGGGATCCAAATAGAGGCTAAGCAAGGTTCTTTTTCCTTCTCTGTTTTGAAGTGGCTGCCAAAGTCCCTTTAGGGATCCTTTTAAGGGATAGCCCTGGTGGCTCATGCCTGTAATCCTGGTGCTTTGGGTGGCCGAGGCCAGAGGATCGCTGCGGCCCAAGAGTTTGAGGTTGCAGTGAGCTGTGATTGTGCTGCTGCACTCCAGCCTGGGTGACAGAGCCAGACTCTGTCTCTTAAAAATAAAATAATCATAATAAAGATATCCCTGTGAAAAAGTGTACATTGTAAAGCCCAACTCTATTATACAATGTGCGTGAAGTGAAAAAGGGTACTTGGTCCAATGTAGAAACTATGCAACAATTTCTCTACACCAAGCATCGTGAAAATATCACCACTTCACATGCACAGAGACAGGATCACCCAAAGAGGGCAAATCACTGTCATCCAAAGAGACTCTCCGAGACCCGTTTCTTTTACTGCGTACTTTAAGCAAAACCGAACTTTGAAAAGCCTGAAGTTTGACTCCCAGGCCAGCAGCACACCCTCTTCTGAAATGTCCCCTGTCCCCTACAGGAGTCTCAGCACACTCCTTTTCTCTTTCCTCTAAAACATTATCTCATCTCAGCATTGCAGCTTTTTTCAGTTCAATGTCAATAGCTAGTTAGGAGAGGGCAGGGGGTGTCAGGGATTAGGACTACAGACTGTCCTTGACGTTTCTCTGCAGGCTGATCTGCTGTTTGCATCAGCCCAATTTAAAAAAAAAAAAAAAAAAAAAAGAAAAAATAAGCAGAAGGACTACACTCTAAAAAAAAAAAAAAAAAAAAATCCCTCTTTACTATCTGAGAAAAGATCCGAACAGGAAAATGTCAGTTTGAGAGCTGACAGAATTCTGATAAGAATGAACTGGAAATGAGAGAAAGAAAGGAAGAAATGCTGTCACTCTAAGAAGTTCTTAATTTAATGTTTTAGACAAATACATTTCCCCGTGTGTGTGTGTGTGTGTGTGTGTGTGTGTGTGTGTGTGTGACACACACAACTTGTCCAATCCCCTCCACCCCTTTTCCAAACCCTCTTCTTGAGAGAAAGGCTGTCTATTTTGACTTGATTTGATTTGATTTCTACCGTCTTTCCACAACCTTTCAAAGATCTGGAAGGGTCAACCTTTCTGGCCTGAAAGCTGCGAGCACATTCATTCCCACAGAATTTCTTCTAAGCCCTGAAATAGTTTCCACTTTCAGAAGTATCTATACATATTTTTAGAGTTAGAGAGATAATTTAAATTCTCAGGCTTAATTGAACCGACAGAGTACAGAATGGATTGCTACAGATGGAAACATTTTCCAAGTGTGACGACCTCTGAGGTCAAATTTAATACCTACATAATGAAGGCTTGAAGATAATATAATGGGCATTGTTTCTGTTGCCCTATTTTTTTTAACTTGTGTAGCAACTTTATCATTAGAAGAAATGGCTGGTGTTTTTAAATACAGGCTACATGAAACATCTGAAAGTGACCCCCATTAAAAGAGACATTTTTCATGAAGAAAAGGCCAAGTTCTTTGATGCATAAAACACTCAATTGGAACTGAGTATTCTTCTGAGTTTAAAAAACAAACAAACATAACTTTTCCTGGAAATGAGGAAATTCCCTGGTATACCCACAAAGTGTTTCTTGAGTACCTATTATATACCTAGCACACCTCTGGGTGTTTTATGTCAACTCAGTTAAATCTCTAATAACTCTACGAGGCAAATGCTGTTGTCCACATTTTGCAGTGGAAGAGAATGAGGCTGGGTGAGGGGTTCTGTCCATGATCACGCCTAAGGTATGACAGACCCAAGATACACACCTGGCAAGGCAGTGGTCCCAAACCTTTTTGGTACTAGGGACCAGTTTTGCGATGGTAAGGAGGGACGGTTTCGGGAGGATTCAAGCATGTTCCATTTATTGGATACTTTATTTCTATTATTATTACATTGTAATATGTAATGAAGTAATTATACAATTCACCATCATGTAGAATCAGTGGGAACCCTGAGCTTGTTTTCCTGCAACTAGGGGGTCCTATCTGGGGGTGATGGGAGGCAGTGACAGATCATCAGGCATTAGATTCTCATACGGAGTATGCAACCTAGATTCCTCATATGCGCAATTTGCAATAGGGGTTGCACTCCTATGAGAATCTAATGCTGCTACTGATCTGACAGGAGGCAGGGTTCAGGCGGTAATGAGAGTGATAGGGAGCAGCTGTAAATACAGATGAAGCTTCACTCACTTACCCATCACTTACCTCCTGCTGTGTCGTCCAGCTCCTGACAGGCCATGGACCAGTACTGGTCCATGGCCTGGGGATTTGGGACCCCTGTGGTTGGGGATCTAGGGAGCCTGTATGTCCAAGATATGCCCTGTCTTTAATGGTTTCATCCTGTGTCGTTATTCACTTTGTCAAAATGCCTGAATTGTCCTGCATTCAGCTATTTTTAATATATGACCAAAATTCATTAGAGCTATTCTTCAAATTTAACCGAGATTCAGTCTTGTATTTTTATGTGCTAAATCTGACAACCCCAACCTCCGAGTCCCATGCTCTCAGATCCAGAGGTTTGCCCATTCCATGCAAAAGGAATGGCTTCTGGGAGACACTTGCTTACTCCTTGATAAAGCAAACACTGTATGTGTTAAATTTGATCTATAGCAGTTCAGAGTGTGGGCTCTTGATTCAGTTAGACTTGGGTTCAGCCCTTTGCTCTGCCACTTGCAAGCTGTGCAGCACTGGGCAAGTGTCTCAGTCTCCCTGAACCTCAGGTTGCCATTCAGTAAAAGGAGGACAGGAATAATGCCTACCTCATATGGTTACGTGGAGATTTAAAAAGAGAATGCATATAATGAGACAACCCACTTCCCGGCACATAGTAGGTGTTCAAGCAATATTAGCCATCACCTATGCCCTCAGCATCATTCTAATACGGCTGTTCTAAAGCATAGCTCTGCTCAGGTCCTCTGTTCTTTAAAACATTCACTGCCTAGAAGAGATGATACATGTGGTGGGGCGTGGTGGTTTACACCTATATTCCTAGCACTTTGGGAGGCTGAGGTGGGCAGATCACAAGGTCAGGAGTTCTAGACCAGCCTGGGCAATGCAGTGAAATCCCATCTCTACTAAAATACAAGAAAATTAGCTGGATGTGGTGGTGGATGTCTGTAATCCCAGCTACTCGGGAGGCTGAGGTGGGAGAATCACTTGAACCCACCAGACAGAGGTTGCAGTGAGCCGAGATTGTGCCACTGCACTCCAGCCTGGACAACAGAGTGAGACTCCACATCAAAAAAAGAGAGATGATACATGTAGTCCTAGCTACCAGGGAGGCTGATGCAGGAGGATCACTGGACCGAGGAAGTCAAGGCTGCAGTGAGCCATGATCGTACCACT
>NW_016107433.1:4572765-4579517 GCF_001604975.1 Cebus imitator
AAAAAAAAAAAAAAAGAGAGATGGTGGAAGTTTCTTAACTTCACGCACAATGTCTGCTGTGCACTGCCCTACTGATCTCACCAGTCTGGTTCCTACTCCCACATACAGGAGAAAATGAATGTTTCTCGGGATAACCTGTTGAATTTCAGGTTAAAATTGAAATTCACTCTGAACTTTCATTAAGGAAACAATTACATTTTCAGGTTTACATTTGACATTTTTTTTCTCCCAAATAGGGTTTCACTGGCATTGAATCCTTGGGCCTCCTCATTCTTGCAACTGGATTTCACTTTTTAATTAAAGATGCCAGGCAGTTTAGGATGTTCTAGGACCCTGCAAGCAAGGGCATCACACTGGAGTGGCCGGGATGCTCGGGAGACTGTCCCTAGGAAGGCTTTGCCCAGGAAGAGTCGAGATTTTGTCTGTCCACCTGCCCCACAGGCTCACGACCTGCCCTTCCATCTCGCCGAGCCCTTACGAAATAAATCCCCACTTGGGCAGTCGCAGAGCACCTCCTGGCTTAGAAGTAGCCAAGCCATAAACACAAAGAAGGAATTTCACTGGCTCATCCTCACCTCACTACTTTTATTGTCTGTCTGGCATTTCCACTTCCACTGCCTTCTCTTGAAACTGACAAAAATGTCTTCCATAAAACCCCCGTTGGTCTTCCAGGCTTGGATTCACATTGGCTGCAAGGGCCTGTAGGTAGCTGCATTGCTGTCTCTTGATCACTCTGAAAGTAGAGGTGTTGGCCACTGCCTGGAGGCGTACGTCACTGACCTGAGGAAACACTGGTGACGCCACTGAGCCAGGTGGCAAGTCCTAGCACCCCTGGAGATGGGACAGGGTAGGGGGTGAAGTCAGAAGGGAAGGTCTGGTCAGCACGCGAAAGAGCCCGTATTCCCCTAGGAGAGAAAAGATGCAGTAGACCAAAAGCCTGGAGCTCTCAAAGCCAAGGACACAGACCGGGCCTCTTTAGAGACACATGGCCTGCATCCCTGAGGCTCTGCTCTTTACAGATTCATGTGCTGGCAAAAGTTCCAAATTGCTGCCAGTTTCACAACTGTTTTTAATTTAAAGGGCTCCGGGCCATGATATTCCAGGGCAAAGAGAGATTTTTCAGCCAGCCAAGCACAAGAACAAGATCAGAGCGCCCCCGTGGTTCACAGGAGCTGACCTCACCTTCCCGGCTCCCAAAATCATAATTAATTTCTCCCCATCTCCAAAACGCACTTCCGCTCACAGATAAGGATGCACCCTGGAAGCCACTCAGAGAAGGCTCACAGAGGGCAGAGCGGTCTAGCACAGCAGCTATAAACATAACTTCCTTTAGGAAAAAATAAAATAATAAAGGACAGCACAGAGCTTTCCAGAACATAAGAGAGCATGTGACGTCTGGGCTGTAGCAGCAACCATCTCCAGAAGAGCTCAGTGACACCCCTGGATGAGGAGTTCACTCACTCAGACAGGGAACACTTGACGGATCCCTTTGTAGGGGAAAACACAAAGAAACACCCACCTCACTTTACGGTAATGCAGTTGCGAAAGAACAAGACAGCCAGCCAGGATAATTCTCCAGACATTTTATTATCCACTGCTGCCTTTTAAAAGGCAAAGGGTGAACTTCCCTCTTTTTTAATTTTTTTTTTTTGCGTTTTTGTATATTTAAGGGGTACACATGCAGGTTTCGTACATGCATATATCGCACGGTGATGAAGTCTGGCTTTTAGTGTCCCCATCACCCAAGTAGTGAACCCTGTATCCAAGAGGTCATTTTTCTTTTTTCTTTTTTTTTTTTTTTTTGAGACTGAGTCTCACTCTGTCACCCAGGTTGAAATGCAATGGTGGGATCTCGGCTCACTGCAACCTCCGCCTCCCAGGTTCAAGCAATTCTCCTGCCTCAGCCTCCCAAATAGCTGAGACTACAGGCACCCGCCACCACCCCTGGCTGATTTTTGTATTTTTAGTAGAGACAAGGTTTCACCATGTTGGCCAGGCTGGTCTCAAACTCCTGACCTCAGGTGATCCACCCACTTCAGCCTCCCTAAATACTGGGATTACAGGTGTGAGCCACCATGTCCGGCCCCAAGAAGTAATTTTTCACCCCCCTCTCCCTCCCACCCTCCCACCTTTGCAATCTCCAGTGTCTGAGATTCTAATCTGTGTATTCACAGGTACCTATTGTTTAGCTCCCACTTATAAGTGAGAGCATACAGTGTTGGACTTTCTGTTTTTTAGCTATTTCAGGTAGGATAATGGCCTCTAGTTCCATTCACATGGCTGCAAAAGACATGATTTCATTCTGATAGCTGAATATTATTCCATGGTATATACATACATTTTCTTTTCCCAGTTCTCCATTGGATAACACTTACGTTGATTCCATGTCTTTGCTATTGTGGATTGTGCTGCGATAAATATATGAATGCAGATGTCTTTTTGATGTAGCAATTTCTTTCCCTTTAGGTAGATACCCAGTAGTGGCATTGCTGGATCAGTTCTTGAGAAATCTCCATACTGTTTTGTTTTGTTTTTTTGTGATGAAGTCTCACTCGGTCACCCAGGCTGGAGTGCAGTGGCATGATCTCGGCTCACTGCAACCTCTGCCTTTCGGGTTCAAGTGATTCTCATGACTCAGCCTCCTGAGTAGCTGGGATTACAGGTGTGTGCCACCATGCCTGGCTAAGTTTTGTATTGTTAGTAGAGACAGGGTTTCATTATGTTGGCCAGGCTGGTCTTGAACTCCCAAACTCAGATGATATGCTCGCCTTGGCCTCCCAAAGTTCTGGGATTACAGGCGTGAGCCACCTAGTCCGGCCCTCCATACTGTTTTAAAGGATGAACTCATAAATGCCCTAGTTGGGGTCTTCACCTGCACTTTCCCCCCACTCTCTCCCCACCCTGAGAAAAAGATCAGAAGATTCTGAGCCTTGTCTAGCCTGTTCTGTACCCTTGTATCACATGAAACAAGATGCCCTCCTCTGGAGGAACAATTAGAAAAAAATGCTCCCACTTGGTAGATAAAACCCAAAGGGCTGCTGGCTTGAATAACCAATGTCTCCTTGGTGTGAAGAAAAGGTTACCTGTTCCTCCAGGTGGATGCCACCCTGTAACACGGCATGCATGGAAGATTGTCAGGTAGAACGTCAGCTGCTTTCAGCCCACAATTGCACCTTCAGCTGGTGCCCTTACATAGTCCACAGAATACCCAAACACACACAATGACCCTAACGGGAATTACATCCCCAACATACTTCTGTTATTTATTGACATTGCATAGATGATCATCTCCCTCCCCCCAATCATTAAAGCCCATTTGTCCCAGAACACGTTTGTTCAATGCTCTTTGAGTGATGAATGTATATTCACAGTTGAGGGCACAAGAAGAGAGGGATAGAACTTGGGTTACAAAGGCAGAATTTAACCCCTAGACTACTCAGGGATAATGGAGCCGGTGGTGACATAAAACAGCCTCTTGCAGGTTTCCCCCATTCGTCAGACATAAACCTACACTGCCCTTTATTAGAATACAGTGGTTAGGGGTGATGGTCCTACTCCCGCAGGCAGAGCTGGGAAGAAGAAATTCATGGGGCTCTAAAAACTAGCTGCAGCCTTGCTTCTAAAGCCCTGCCTGTATAAATTACTCCAAGACATTCCCAAAAGGTATTCCTCTTACTCAAGGAGAATGCCTTATAAAGAAACACAGTGGGCCAGGTGCAGTGGCTCACGCCTGTAATCCCAACACTTTGGGAGGCCAGGCGGGTGGATCATTTGAGACGAGAAGTTCAAGACCAACCTGACCAACATGGTGAAACCCCATCTTGACAAAACATACAAAGATTAGCCGGGGAGGGGGGTGGTACACACCTGTCATCGCAGCTACTCAGGCGGCTGAGGCAGGAGAATCGTTTGAACCTGGGAGCTGCAGTTGCAGTGAGCTGAGATGGCACCACTGTACTCCAGCCTGGGCGACAGAGAGAAACACCGTCTCAAAAAAAAAAAAAAGCTGAGTGACAGTAAGCATGTGATACACCTCCTCGAGAGACTGGGATGGCAGAGCAGAGATTCATTTCCCAGGGAGCATCAGCGTGAGCACCCCAGACAGGGTAAACACAATGGATTGGCACAGAAAGCTGATTGGCAATAGATGGAAGTCTCGAACTTCTGATGGGAGTGGCTTTGTGCCCAGTCGTGTCTCCTACGTCCTCCTCCCTTCTGCATTTGCAGCCTCAGGACCTCTGCTGGCAGGCAGGGTATACAGAGCAGCTTTCTGGGTCTTTCTGGTGAGCGTAGACCAAACTTGAGAGTAAATGCAAAAAAATGAAGAGAAGAAGAATGAAATAAGAGGATTCCTTGTGAATGAATATGAGCCCTGAATCTCTTCCCAACACGCCTTTAAAATTTCCCTACAAATATTTGGATCTGTGTACAGCAAGTCTGCGTTTCGTGGACAGCTTGCTCTCTCGGTGACCCCTAGGTCCAAGAGTTGGCTGGAAACAGGAATGACTGGCCAAAGCCGGGATGGATTCGGCCAGGCTCGGTCCCTGTAGGCTTTGTTCTTCAATCTGTTTATACAGTTTCCCGTAGGAGTCTGTAATTTTAATCAGTAAATATCTCCCTTGATTTATCACCTTCTATTGACATAGTGGTAATTCAAGCGGTGGAGCTAAAGCTGGGCCTGCTGTGTGTTTTCTCCCCTCGTTGTGCCAGAGCTCTGTTTGATTTTTCTCAGTCCTCTTAGGTAATTGGCCCGCCTCTGACACTCTCTGTATGACAAGGCTGTGGTCAGGGGTCAGTGGGTCTCCCTTCTGAAGGGCAGAGTGCTCTTCCCAATCATGGCGCAAGCCCATCTCGAGTTTGCTAAAAGTGGAGCAAACAAACCACAGACTGATAGGACCCAGCGGATTTCATTTAAAAAGCAGAAATCCAAGATGCTTATAAAGGACACTGTTATTCATTCTCTCTAGCCCCAGAGACAACTTGGAGACTTACTCTCCTGATTTAGTATCTCTTAGTTGAGCAGGGAGACCCTCCTTCCCTAGCCTTCCCGAGCTGCGAGTTTCCATGTGAGCAGATTGAGCCCTCTATAAAAATGGTGTCAGATAAGGCCTGGTACTCAGTTCTAGGTTTTTTTTTAATGCACTTATTTATTTGGTTTTTATGCTAGTAAATATGTAGCATTCTTGGGGCCCTCAGCATCCTGATTTCAATATCACCTTTGACCAAAAATGTTCATGAGCTTCTTGATGATCAAGATGAAGAAATGAAAATGTGATAGTCATGGAGGTGAGCAGAGTCAACGCTGCCTTGAAAGGCCCAAGGTTCTGTGCTAAGCTGCTTGTGTTACTTGTAGGTGGCCCAGAAATAAAAGGAATGGCTTGATGTGGGAGGGCAGGATCTAGATTCCCAAAAGATCTCAATGGACTAAACAGTCAACTGAAACATAAAATGATAAAATCAATGTAAAAGGCTGAATTTTGGTTCCAAAAATCAAATGCCAAGCCACCGAACAAGGGCAACCTGTGTAATCATAAATTTGGTGAGAATATGTTAGAAGTCCAGGTATCCACAAGGCCAGTAGATGCTACCTGTGTGAGTTACAGCTGCCAAAAATACTAGTAACATCTTAGGTAGTGCTGGGGTGTGGGCATGGTTTCCTGCAACCATTAACTCGCTCAATTCGACTTTTATTTAAGTTTTTCATCACTGTATCCCCTGTAGTAACCAAAACAGTGCCTCATATCTCAAAACCTTTTCTTTTTTTTTTTTTCCTGAGTTTTGTTCCTGTCACACAGGCTGGAGTGCAGTGGCGCTATCTTGGCTCACTGCAATCTCCACTTCCTGGGTTCAAGCGATTCTCCCGCCTCAGCCTCCCAAGTAGCTGGGATTACAGGCGTGCACCGCCATGCCCGACTAATTTTGTAGTTTTAGTAGAGGTGGGGTTTCTCCACGTTGGTCAGGCTGGTCTCGAACTCCTGACCTCAGGTGACCTACCCACCTTGGCCTCCCAAAGATAAAAGCTTATTTACATATTGTTGGGTGGGTGGGTGCATGGATGGATGGATGAATGGGTAGATGGGTGGATGGACAGTTGGATAATAAGATGGAACTGACTCACTAGTCAACATATATCTAAAATATTATGTTGCTTCTGCTATGCTTCTGTGCCTATAATCCCAGCTATTTGGAAGGCTGAGGCGAGAGGATTGCTTGAAGACAGGAGTTTGAAACCAGCCTGGGCAACGTAGTGAGACCTGGTCTCAATAAAAAGAAAAAGAAAAGAAAATATTGTGTTGAATTTTCAATGCCATGTTTAAGGATGTACATGAATAAAGTGGAATTCATCAAAAAAAGAATGTCAGAGAGTGAAGGACTGGGGAATCGTGCCATAGGCAAAAGAGTTGAAGAAATTGGCACATTTAATCCAAAAGAGGAAAATGATGAGGGAGTCTTGGGGGAAGGGACAACTGGGGAAAAGGAGAGAAATGTCATCCATGGCCGGGTGTGGTGACTCACTCTTGTGATCCCTGCACTTTGCCAGGCCAAGGTGGGTGGGTCACTTGGGATCAGAAGTTAGAGACCAGCCTGGCCAACATGGTGAAACCCCATCTCTGCTAAAAATACAAAAAAATTATCTGGGTGTGGCAGCAGGTGTCTGTAATCCTAGCTACTCGGGAAGCTGAGGCAGGTGAATCTCTCAAACCCAGGAGGAGGAAGTTGCAGTGAGCAGAGATCACATCACTGTACTCCAG
>NW_016107433.1:4579558-4596826 GCF_001604975.1 Cebus imitator
AAAAAAAAAAAAAAAAAGAAAGAAAGAAAGAAAAGAAATGTCATCCACATTTAGAATTTTGAAGGGTGGTGTATGTGAGAGGGATTAAACTAACTTACATTGCTTCAGAGGACAAAGCTAGAATCACATGGGGGAAGCTACAGATAGGTAGATTACAGCCCACAGTTAGGAAGCTAGAAGGATTCCCTGATGCCTGCAGGGAGTTAGCCTGCCCCGGCTGATGGGTCTTTCTGTTTCTCATGTGAGGCTGACTGTCACAGCAGCCCTTGTTGGCAGCACCTCTTTCCCCACCATGCCTCCACAACTAATTGCCAGTGTCCCTTGCTCAATGCTTTATTTAACAGTGCTTGGCATTAAAGTGAGCTCATATGTCTGTCTCCTCCCCTAAGCTATAAATTCCTTGAGAACAAGGCCTGTGCCTTTCCTATTCTTTATATGTAGTAGAAACACAATCAACATTTACTTTATTTGTCCAGTTACATAGGAATTGGCTGCCTCTTCTATTCAAGTCTACTACTCGAAAAAATGCATTTGGTCTAGCCTGAGATCTGTGGAAACACAGAAACTCTGGAACGGTCGTATAGCCATGTTGGCTGTATGCCACTGTTCTGTGTATTTTGAGAAAGATCACATCTGTGAATCCGTTCTTCCCATCTTTAGAGTAAGGATACCTATATTCTTGAGGCTGGCAATGCTGTGCACATAATGTTTCATATGCTTTCAAAGAAAAGTAATCTCTAAATTAAGGTGCAATTATGATGATATATGTCACATTGAAGAAACATTTTCTCCTTCTCCTTTAACATCAGCATTGTCTTTTGTTTCCCAAGTTTTCACTATAAAATTCTAGAAAGTTCACTTCAATAAAACCCATTTATCTGCTACCCACTCAAACATCCATAAACCACCAGAGCCTCTTTGGCATAAAATGGAAGATATTTCTATTTTCTTCTTTTAGAAATTAATCATTATTTGGGATTTTTCTAATAACTCACGTCATTGAGTATTGTGGTCTGAGGGATATACAAATGTCACCTTCAAGTCACAGTAATTGGACAGAGTGCCTCCAGTGTGCTGATGAGATCAACTTGCTTCCATGACTTAGTCATGCTGATGCTGCAAATCTAGGTGAGGCTGAAGATGAAATGATGAAGGCACTTTTCTTTAGGCTTATTCTGTGGATGGAAAAAACCACTCTGATGCAAGCCTCACGCTTGTTCTCGTTATTGCATCATTGCCTCCCCAGTGTATTGGACTGCAGGGTAGGGCTGAACCAGCACGTCAAGGAGAAGACTTTTCTCCACCCTTAGATCTTGTCTAGGCTCCATTTTGTCACACTGCCACATTCCTTCCCAGAGGTGGCAGCATTCTGAAGAAAGGTAAAGTGAAATGATTTCCAGAGAAGTAATTAGCAAAGTGCATGGAGGCTTAAAAAAAAAAAAAAAGGAGAAGGTTATCAATCAATAAATAATAAAAAATTCAGCCGAGGGCATTTTCCATCTTGGTGTTCTTGGCTATGAGAGAGAGAGAGAGAGAGAGAGAGATTCACGAGGACAGGTCAGATTACGCCTCGTTAGCTCATGTTACACAGCTTCAATATAATGCAGGGGACTCGCATAACGGGAGGTGATAAGGAACAACAATGGGAACTATGATTTCACCTCCACTTGACTTCCTACCATCACTTCAGACTTCCAGGTAGCACCGTAAGACACCTGATCATGGATATTCATGGAGTAATTGCATCAACATCGATCTCTTAATGGTAGACGATGAGTTAATTCATCCCCAAACCCTTCTGACTTGCCAGATGAGGAGTCATTAGTCATTGAACTTATTCTGGGCATTACATATTCTATTATTTATCATTTACATATAAATGAAAGCATGAGCCTCCTAGAGTGATGGGACAGTGCTGGATGGTTTCCAGATTTTTCCATTGCCATGAGAGCAGAGTCGGTAATACCAAAGGATGAGAGAACAAGTAAATACGGGCTTTGGAGAGAAGAATTAGCATGGCGGACAAGGTGGGTTGGGGTTGGCTCTGGTATTAGAAGAAGAAAGGTAAGGAGTTATATTCATTCATTTATGCATTCATTCCACAAATATTCCTTGTGTTAGATAAGATGATTAGACATAGCCCTGCCCCCCAAGGAAACAAATCATATGTCATCCCAAGATGGAAAAAGTGCTTTGAAGGAAACAGACAGGGTGGCGTTGGAGAGAATAATGGGAATGGGGGTTCAAGGGTTGGGAATGCATTTGAATAGACTGGTTAGAGAAGATCTCTAAAGAGTTAACATGTAAACTTGAACCCAAAGGCTAAAAAAGAGCCAGCCATATAAAGGGGAAATGATAAGTAACAGAGGCTTTTGTGAGGCCTTGAAGCGGGAAAAGTCCTTGGCAAATTCAAAGAAGTAAACTCTTAATGGCACTTTGCTTTATCCAGCACCTGTCATGGCCAGTCCCTGGTCTAGAAGCTTTGTGTGTGTTCATGCACTTCCTCCTCCCAGCCCTCTGAGTGGTCATGGTGCAGGCCCACTCTACAGGTGAGGAAGATGAGGCTAGCATGGCAGCAACATGAAGAGTGAAGGAGAGGTGGCTCAAGACCAAGTTGGAGAAGCAGGCCGGGGCCTCCAGTGGGTTTTTTTTGTTTTTTTTTTTTTTTTGGAGATGGAGTCTTGCTCTGTTGCCCAGGCTAGAGTGCAGTGGTGCAATCTCGGTTCACTGCAACCTCCACCTCCAGGGTTCAAGCAATTCTCCTGTATCAGCCTCCTGAGTAGCTGGGACTACAGGCATCCGCCACCACGCCCGGCTAATTGTTGTATTTTTGGTAGAGATGGGGTTTCATCATGTTGGCCAGGCTGGTCGCAAACCCTTGACCTCAAGTGATCCACCTGCCTCGGCCTCCCGAAGTGCTGGGATTAGAGGCATGAGCCACCACGCCCACCCAAGTGGGGTTTTCAGCAGGGAAATGGGCCTAATCTGATTAGGGTAGTTGGTTGGTTCATTGGTTGGTTGGTTGGTTGGTTTTGAGATGAAATCTTGCTCTGCCACCCAGGCTGGAATGCAGTGGACTCACTGCAACCTCGACCTCCCAGGTTCAAGCGATTCTCCTGCCTCCCAAGTAGCTGGGACTACAGGCTATGTACTCTTGTAGACCATGCCTGGCTAATTTTTTTTTAATAATTTTAATTGAGATGGAGTTTTGCCATGTTGCCCAGGCTGGTCTAGAACTCCTGATATCAAGCAATCCGCTGCCTTAGACTCCCAAAGTGCTGGGATGACAGGCATGAGCCACTATGCCTGGCCCCGATGTGGCTTTTTAAAGGCTTCCTCTGGGCTGCTCATTGATGAGCAGACTGCAGTGGGCCAAGAGAAGACATGTGGGGACTATGTAGAAGGCGTTATGGGTTTCCAGCAAGAGATGTGACTCGGCCAGGAGGGTTACAGCAGAGGAGATGACAGGAAATGGTGGGGTGGAGGCAGGCTTTGGCTGCATGGAGATTTGAGAGGCAGCCCAAGCAGTGAGGTTGCAGAAAGAAAAATCCCACAAACTCAGACCTAATACCAGCCCCCTTCTACCACTGAAGACAAGGAAGAGAGAGAGGCGGGGAATAGGTTCCTTGAAATTGGAAGAGTTTCAGGCATCTGACCAGGATCCTGCCTTGCCGTCAATATAAAACTTAAATACCCATTGCCTGCATGTTGCGGTTTGGCAGCCCTTATTCCTCCTCCCCCGCCGCCTTTTTTGTTGTTGTGATTGTTATGTGAACACACACACCATCCACTCCTGATGCACTGAGGCCTTAGGAGGCATCAGCAAGTGAGGTGTCCTCCTGTGACCAGGAAGGACTCCATGCCGAGAAGAGAGAGCTGCTGCTACCCAGAAACAGACCTTAGAAAAAAGGAAACAAAGGTGACTCACCTGGGGGAAACAGGTCCCTCGAACCTCAGGCCAGTCGTGAACTCTGCCCACAGCCTTGAGGACGCTCACACACTTGGCAGTTTTAGGGGCCCGGAAACTAAGTGCAAAGTTTATTTTCAGAACAAGGCCCAGAGAAGGATGCAAAAGATAAACAGGGACTGAATGTTTTAATTAACTTTACCTGGTTTCCACCCCAACGCCATGCCCTAAATCTTAAAGGAACGAAGTTCGAAGGGGATTTCTGGGAGAGCATTTTCCTCCCCTTCTCTGCCATGCAGGCCACTTGCATGGTGTTTCCCATGGTATTCCCATGGGAATGGCTGGGTGTGTCCGTGACTATCTTGTGACTTTGGCCAAACCTGGGTGTCAGAGCCTGGTGCGTTTTCTGGGCGGCTGTGAACAGTAGCCCCGCGGACGCTCTCCGGGGACCGCCTATGAGTTGCGTGGATACCGTTCTTCGTCTGGGTTTTATAGCGAACAGGGGTCCTGACCTCGGAGTGCAAGAGAGCAGAGCATTGTTAGTAAACTGTCCAGGACAGACTTGAAGGAAAACGAATGAGGTGGGGAAAAGGGAAGCCAGGAAGGGCCAGAGGAATCTAGACCCTTCATCATGTTCAGGCACAAATTGACTCCGTGGGTGTGGCCTTCGGACTCGCAAAATCAACTCCAGATATCTCGGGGAGAGCGAGAGGAGAGGACACATGTGCCAGGGGGTTGAAATACTTGCTAATGCAATCAATTGCAAGTGGAAACGACAAGCCGTCGCCCACGGAAGTTCTCAGAAAACACAGCTCGAAAAAGTACAAAAGTCCTTCAGTGTGAGGTAATGAGGCGCATCTAATCATATTTAAGAAAGAAACAGCAAGAACGGCTTTAAAAGCCTCCTCTCCTTCTTCTGCTCTCATACCACTGTGGATCCCAAACCCAGAGACACCGTGCCTTTGGAGAAAGGGAGGAATTGAAGAGCAGAGTCACGGGAAACAACGTTATTTTCCCAGAGCTGAGAAAAACTATCACACAAGCCCTTCCCTGCCTGTTCTCTTTTCCCCTCCCAAAAAAAAAAAAAAAAAAAAAGAAAAAGTCCCATCAGGAAACAGCAGGGGGAGGAAAAAAAAAAAAAAAAAAAAACGCAGGCAGCCCCACCATGAGAAATCAAGGCAGTCCGAATGACATTTGACACCGCCAGGCCACAGCTGAAGAACAAGGGAAAAGTTTTAGGGCGACTGTCAGTGACCCATGGTCCTTCAATCCTAACCTTACTCTTAGCATATGTTTCTCATTTCCTTGCTTATAGCTGGTCCAAGCTAATGATATGTGTTTTGGCCGGGATCCCGTGCTTGGCATACAGCCGGTCTTGTTCTCATTGTCCGGGCTACTTACAGAAACCTCTTTCTCTGTCTCTTTCTCTCTCTCAAAAAATGGGCTTTAAAGAACAGTAAATATGCAAAACAGCCCCCACGCTCTATAGAGCTACCATCTTGAACACGGCCTACGCCATCCTCACACACCCCATCAATAAAGGCCTGAAGAGACTGCCCACGGGAGAGGGGTAAGTTCAACACAAAAGCAGTGGAAATTCAAACAAATTGGCCCATTAGAGTCTCACACGGCTATAAATACAGCTCGGCTGGGGCTATTTTGAGGGACGGTGGCATGGGAAAGTTCGGCCTGGAATCTTGAGTCTGTCAAAGGAGACGGATCTCTCCCAAGACATGGGAAGACCACGAAGCAGCTGGTGAGCAGGAGGAAGGAGGGCGGTGGACCTGGTCAGTTTCAGGGCCAGGTTACACGTGGGTGACAGAGAAGGCCGGGTGTCGCCCCTGCTCTCCGGGGCTGCCAGACTTGCTGTTGGAGGCTTGGGCTTGGGTGTCACTCAGAGTGTCCATAACCTCTAAAAAGGCCGAACATGGCCTTTTGCTCCTCAGGGGTCAATGGACCATTTCACTCTTCCTGAAGGACCCGGCAGGCGGGTGGAGGAGGGGTGGGAACCAGAGTGGCTGGTCAGTCTGGACAGGACCTAGTCTCTAGTCACATCTCTGGTGGACCCAGAAGGGAATTTTTTTTCCATTTTTTTATTGACACATAATTGTTGTGCATATTGATGGGGTAGGTGTGATATTTTGATATAATGTGTGTCATGCTCAAATTAGGGTATTTAGGGTAACCATCACTTCAAGCATTTAGCATTTCTTTCTGTTGGGAACAGTTGAGGAGGTCATTTTTGCCCATTCAACCCCAAAGGTTGGCACCGGGTATTATATATGTTATAAAATTAGGGGCACAGTAGCATGGATTTGAGGAAATCAGGCCCATAAACAAGAGTTAGTAAAATATGTAGGCAGAGAATATATATGCAGATGTCAAGAACTGCTTAACATCCTCCCTCGGGTTGTGCCAACAGATGGCAATTAACTGCTAACAGTCAGGAATTGGTAAACACAGAACACACAGACGCTTCGGCATTGTGTACCTGCCTGCACTGCGGGAGCACAGATTCCCCTTTGCAGCTGTGAAATTTCAAGGAGCGGCTGGGTCCATTCTGCCTCCCCTATTTTCTGTTCAAAAAGCACACCCAGGACGACTGTGGATTTACACATTCACTGAATAAGTCTGAGCATTTATCATAGACCAAGCACTATCTGAGGCACAAGAGTCACACAGACAGAGCTCTGTCTGCCTGGGGCTTTCAGCCCAGTGGATGCATTTGATCTGTCCCTGACCCTACAGTTTCCTTGACGATGCCTCCGCATTTCCCCAGAACAGCCCTGTTTATATCTGTTATCCCAGAGTAATTATTAATAGCGCTTCTTTTCGCTCTCAAAAGCGTCCCAGTTTGGATGATAAATTATATGGCTACTCTATCTAGAGTCCCTTTTTTAAAAGTGCTTTTTTGGGGGGATGAAATCTAATACACAGAGATAAAAAGTGCAAAAAGGTAGCATCCTCTATTTGAGAGGCTCTTTGGAACTTGCTGAAGTCAAGAGAGGGTTTCCAGATGATTGAGAAAATGGCTTTAGCAGATTAAATTTTAATTAGCTCATAACGGGTTCCACCGCATTCAGGACTTGAATCCCTGCCGCATGCTGTCGCCGGCTCTGTAGTCCCAGACACCAACGGCTCTGGATTTTCCATGGCACGTCAGAAAACTCAAACTGACTGCCCTCTTCCACCAAGCACAGGGATAACTGGGGCACATAAGGGCACTTGTCCCCACACAGCCTAGAGGGGAAGAGCCAATCCAGGTTACCATGACAACACCCTCTCCTGAAAATCTCTGACTGACACTTCCTGGGGAGACAGGAAGTAAGGACAGGAAGATCCCGAGGTCATTCTTTTCCTTTGTCCAGCTTTTCCCACCTCCCAGACTCTCTGATGATTTGACCTTTCCTAGCTCAGCATATCTTCTGCCAGCCCCATCATCAAAGCTGTCCTAGGGGCAAAAAGCAAGCAACTGTTTCTGTCTGCTTCTTACCAGCAGGCCAGTGGAATGCCCAAAATATTTCCATAATAACCTGCATCGAAGTAACCAGTGAGGGCCCGGTGCGGTGACTCACACCTGTAATCCCAGCACTTTGGGAGGCCGAGGCAGGCAGATCACCTCAGGTCAGCAGTTCAAGGCCAGCCTGGCCAACATAGTGAAACTGTGTCCCTACCAAAATACAATGAATTAGTTGGGTCTGGTGACATGTGGCTGTAGTCCCAGCTACTCGGGAGGTTGAAGCAGGAGAATCGCTTGAACCCAGGAGGTGGAGTTTGCAATGAGCAGAGATCGCACCACTGAACTCCAGCCTGGGTGACAGAGTGAGACTATGTCTCAAAAAATGATAATAATAATACTGACAACTAGTGAGAGAAAGGTGCTTCAATAAGTTACACAGTTGATTCCAAAGTAAATGAACCATTTGTGGACTGTCTGTACTTTTGCATTTAACATGAGGACATTGGCCTGGCACAGCGCCTCCCACCTATAATCCCAGCACTTTGGGAGGCCGAGGTGGACGTACCACGAGGTCAGGAGTTTGAGACCCTCCTGGCCAACATACCGAAACCCCATCTATACTAAAAATACAAAAATTAGCCAGGTGTGGTGGCACACACCTGTAGTCCCAGCTACTTGGGAGGCTGAGGCAGGAGAATCGCTTGGGCCTGGGTGGCGGAGGTTGCAGCGAGCTGAGACCATGCCATTGCACTCCAGCCTGGGTGACAGAGCAAGACTCCATCTCAGAAAACAAAATGGAACAAAACAAAACAAAACAAAATCAGGACATTAATAATCATCCCACAAGTGTTATTGAGTGTCTACCATGTGCCAGGCATTGTGCTGAAGATTGGGTATTCAGTACTGAACAGAATGGACATGGCCCCTGCCTCCATGGAGCTTACAGTGTCCTAAGGGAGGCAGACATGCAAGGGATAATCATACAATAACTATGCAACTATCAATTGTAATAAATGCAACAAAGGGAAAGTGCAGAGTAGGCAAGAACCTACAGATGAGGTACCTAATTTAGATTTGGGTGGGTCAGAGAAAGCCCCCTTATAAAAAGGCAGCTATGATCTAAGACCTGAAGGATGACTCGAGGTGGGCAGAGAATGTCTGTCATCCATTTATATTAAGAGTCCGTGAGTCTCCACCACACTGGGCAGAACCTTGATACTTTACTGAAATATTTCACTTCTAGACCAAAAGAAGGTTTCCCTCACTAGTTACTTTTTTGTTTGTTTGTTTTGACATGTAGTCTCACTCTGTCACTCTGTCACCCAGACTGGAGTGCAGGGGCACAATCTTGGCTCACTGCAACCTCCACCTCCCAGGTTCAAGTGATTCATTCTCCTACCTCAGCCTCCTGAGTAGCTGGGATTACAGGCACCTACCACCACTCCCAGCTAATTTTTTTGTATTTTAGTAGAGATGAGGTTTCACCATGTTACTCAGATATCGCCCAGCAGTGAAAGTCACACCGTGAGGTATGACTTTCAAGCCCACATATTTACAACTTGCATCAAAAATAACACAAGAGATTCGCAATGCCACCATTCTAGATTGTTGGTTAGTTGTGCTTGAAATGTAGGAAAAGGTCAGAGCGTGCCCTTCGTCTTTCTATTTCAGATATGGCGTCTCTCATATCTGAATCGCCAACACCTAGCATGACTCAAAGCATTGTTACCATGTCACAGTTCTGTGTATTAGATGCTCAATATGTATTGAGAAAATGAAGGTACCATTGAACAAATAAGTGAACTTCAATAGATGTGGTCTATGGACCAGGCGTGTGCCAGGCACACTCACAAATATCCTTCAGCTTCAACACCAATAACCTCATTGCACCTTCCTCAAAGATAGGATTCTAATGTGCTGAATGAAACAATAGCTCTAAAAATACTTCTGAAATATAAGCTGAATGAAGTTTGGAGAAGCAGATCAGGGAGCGAATGCATTTTCAGAAGCATTTTGAAATAGCATGGGGAGATGGCAGTCAGCAAAACGAAAGGGTGCCATGCTGTCAAGGGTCATAGATGCGGAAAAGGTGGTGACTTGAAAGGGAGCAGAGGGGCAAAGCAGAGTGGACGGTCAGTATTGCTGAAACTCAGAGGGCGGCTGGAGATCTTGAGATGACGCATAGAGCGTTTTGTGGGTGCAGATGATACATTTGTATTTCGTTGCCCTTGGGACAAGTGCTAAATACACTCCCAGCAGCCTCGGGGCAGAATGAGGGAATTGCGGGGAGAGCGAGCCTAGATTTGGAGAGAATGGAGAGAAGGGAATTCCGGCTCAGTAGAACATTTAAGTGCAGAGAAGCTTCCAAAACAGTAATGCTAGACCAGCTACAGTGGCTCACACCTGTAATCCCAGCACTTGGGGAGGCTGGGGTGGGAGAGGTGCTTGAGGCCAGGAGTTCAAGACCAGCCTGGGCAACACAGCAAGAACTCATTTCTAAAAAAATATTTAACTTAGCCAGGCACTTCTGTAGAACTAGCTACTCTGGATGCTGACACAAGGAGAATCTTTTGAGCCCAGTAGTTCAAGTCTACAGTGAACTATGATCACACCACTACACTCCAGCATGGATGACAGAATGAGACCTTGTCTCAAAAAAATAAATAAATAAAAAAGGAAAAGAAAAGAAACTATAATGTTAAAAGGCTGGCATTTCCGGAGCAGGTGATAATAGAGAAGTTTCCTGAAACAAAAGTAAAGAAAAGAAGTGTGAATTCAGAAATAGCTCTGAATCTCACTAGCATAAGAAAGAGCATTAGAAAAAGAAGGAATCAAGGAGATGATTTCATATTTTAAGAGATTTCTCTAGTCTAAAAGGAGCAAGTCTTACTGTGAACAATTTAGACAAAAGAAAGTCTCAACAGAGGTAGGAATTTGTTTCAACAAAGATGACAGTGGGAAGCACAGTGTCGCTTTTAGGGTTGGAAATCTCTACATTTTGATACCATTCACAGTAGACTGGGGATGAGTGGGAAAGGGAAGTGTCTGAAAAAGTTACGGGGGTAGGGAAAAAACCCGAAGGCAAAAATTATTGCCCCTGGTAGGGACCTCTGATAGTCAAGAGAATTTTCTGCAGAAAAGAATCTTGGTTTTAAGTTGCTGTTCTTCTCTTGAATCTCTACAGTTCCGTGAGACGGTGACAAGTTCCATAATTGTTCTGGCTTTATTGTTTTTTCTCCACAAAGCTATTCGTGAAAGAGCCATAAAATTGTCTTACCCAACATTCTCAGTTTCAAGAAATATGATACCCAGCAGATTGGGAGAAATTACTGTTTTTTTCGATTTCACAGCCTCTTGGCACAAGCTCAGCCCTGAAATGGTTAAAATATCAGCACATTTCACTAGTCTTGGGTTATTCATAAACATTCAGCAAAGCAATTTCACTCAATCGCACATATTAACTGCTTAAGTTCTTCTCTCTGAGGATGTGGACTGTTATTTTATGCCAAAAGTCCTGTAATTAAGTTTGACATAAGCGCATGGATTAAATGTGTGGCTGGGAGGGAGGGGGGCTGGTCCAGAATGGAAGGGTTTTTCCCCCTGCCTTCTTGCCATATGGAAACTGTAACTAAATAATGTGCAAAAAAAATTTAAGAGAATTTCCAATCCTATTACTCAGTGTTGTTTATCAGGTAAATCTCAAGGCCAATACAGTTACAAAGCCAGAGTTTCTTTTCCCCAATTTTGCAGTAAGTACAGCAACAAAACATGAACCATTCAACAGCCCAGGACCCTCATATTATGATACTTTCAGGGCAGAGAACAGAACAGCTCTTAGAAACTCTTCTGATGGGCAAGGGATTGTGGGTAGAGTTGGGAGCTGATTTATCAAACTGGTCTTATTCAGGGAAATCAAGAGGAGGATGTTGTGTGTTGTGTTGTGCTGCTGTGTTATGTCGTGTTGTGTTGCCAATGACGTTAAGGTATGCAACATTCTGATGCACTTGGTTCAGATGGCACTTTTATCTCATCAAGACTTTCCCTGTCTGAAGGTCCTCAGGTGACTCCGAAAAGGCTCAAGTCACTGAAGCAGCAGAATAACAAATTTACTTTCAATTTCTGGCCATATTCATGACAGTTTCTTGAGGTTTAAGAGAGGAATGCTCTTGTTCCTGCCTTCCTAAAAACAGCTGAAAATAGTTTTAAAAATGTTTGAAGGAGAAAACATCCTCCTTGAGTTTCCCCCAAATCAGAGGGAACACACAGGAAATTAACCCAACAAGGGTAGCCAGGCAGCAGGCCCCCTCCCTGCCTCTCTCGTGGGGAATTCTGCCCCACACCCTTGCCCAATCCGAATCTTCCTCATGCCTCTCTTTCCATTGGTTGAGCTGGGTTGACTGCTCTCTTGGTGGCTTTGTCTAGCCATAACGTCCTTAAAGCATCCAGAAATGTTATCCACATCCCTGCCAGGCTCAAGTTCTTTAGACTTTAGTCATCATTCGAAAAAATCTCATTGCAACTTTTCCCAGCTTCCTTCTTGATTTGTCTCTGTTTGTCCAAACCTGACTCTGAACCTTTTCCTCTTAGAGAGCCACAGGCCAGGCAGTTCGTAACCCTGGTGTACGGAGCTCCATAAATCTCCATGTCACACAGACATGGGTTTCTGACCATTTTCACATATCCATTTTTTTCAATAATAGGTGGCTCAAAATGAACCCAACGTTGAGATAAAGCTTTAAAACTCTGCTACCCAGGAGCGAATAATTTACTTAGGCTCAATACGACCCTCTATATTCCCCATAATTTGGGGAAAATATCTGCCACAGCTTTTAAAAGCCCATCCCAAGCCCTCCAGGAATATTCTTGTTTCTCAGTTTATCCTTCTGGTTTTATAGTTCATATTTCTGCTCATTAAATTACATAAACCTGTTATTAGGCCCACAGTCTTAATGGATTCCAGGCATTCTGAATCTTACTATACTCTTCTATATTATCCCCCAATATGGTACGAAATGTGATTACTACCTTTGACTCTATCATCCAAGTCATTGTTGGGAATTGCCTGGTTCTTGTAAGTGGCTTTCACTTACCCAGCCCTTCTTTTTCTTTGCTATCTCAGGTAGCTCTTTTTGTTCCCCAAGACTAATGGAACACGTACCTCTACCCCCCAGCTGGGCTCTTGCTTTGGTCAGGAGGGGTGGGGAGAGAAGACTCCAGGGGTATGCCATTTTCTGAGTCTAGTCCACTGACTTGAAATGAATGGGATTGACCCAGGCCACGCCGAGAACTGTGGGCTCGGGCCACTTTCTAACTGTGTCTGGTTACATTTTCCATGGACCAACTTTGCCACTTTATTCTGCCAGTATCTGATTCCTCCACAACAACTCCAGAAGGAAGCCACAGCAAAGACACGTTGCCATAGGCTGGGCCCAGGGAGAGTGCAGATGGGGTTCCCTGCAGCTGATTGAAGTGGGGCAAAGCGTGGGATGTTAAAAATCTAGAGGCGTGGCCGAGCGGGGTGGCTCATGCCTGTAATCCCAGCACTTTGGGAGGCCAAGGCAGGCAGATCACGAGGTCAGATGACGAAGACTATCCTGGTCAACATGGTGAAACCCTGTCTCTACTAAAAATTCAAAAAATTAGCTGAGTGTGTTAGCACATGCCTGTAGTCCCAGCTACTCAGGAGGTTGAGGCAAGAGAATCACTTGAACCCGGGAGGCAGAGGTTGTAGTGAGCCGAGATCGCGCCACTGCACTCCAGCCTGGTGACAGAATGAGACTCCATCTCAAAAGAAAAAATGAATCCAGAGGCTTGAGCATAATCGTACAAGACATCCTTGGAGTCCTGTTGAAACTTTCTCTGCAGTTGAGCCTCTTCCACCTTTGTCCCCACATATAAGAGACTAGTTCCATTTTTCCTCCCAGCTGCTGGCGTGTTTTGCATCCAGGCTGGGATAATTCCCAGCTTGGACTTGCATTCCTTCCGCACTCACTGTCTTCCCTCTGAGAAATCTGCGAGACTGAGAACCTGGTAGGACTTTCTGAGGTCAATGCTCATAGCTTCTAAATCTGATCTAGCCATGTCAGAGAGCATGGCCATTTTCTGTGCAGTTTATGCATACCGTCTTTTGGTTCCAAACTTCTTGAGCATGATTCCAAATTAGACATCTGCATGCTTGTCAGTGAGTGGCAGTATGAACGAATGCAGTAAATAAGGATGCAAGCTCTGAAGCCTAGATTCGAATTTTGGCTCAGACATTTATTCGTTGTCTAACCTCAAACATGTTAACTCTCCACAACTCATATGCCTCGTCTGTATCATAGGTACATATTAGTACCTACTTCTTGAGGTCATTGTGAGGATTAAACACATAAAGCATTAATGAGAGTGCTTGGTCCATGGCAAAACCTCCAATAAGTGTTGGCAGTACCCAAACAGATGATGTGGATTCCAAATTTTCTTTTTCTTTTTCTTTTTCTTTTTCTTTTTTTTTTTTTTTTGAAACATTGTCTCACTTTGCACCCAGGCTGGAGTGCAGTGGTGCCATCTCAGCTCACTGCAGCCTCTGCCTCCCGGTTTCAAGCCGTTCTCCTGCCTCAGTCTCCTAAGTAGCTGGGATTCCAAGCACCCACCACCACGCCTGGCTAGATTTTGTACCTTTAGTAGAGACACGGTTTCACCATGTTGGTCAGGCTGGTCTCAAACTCCTGGCCTCAAGTGATCCACCCGCCTTGGCCTCCCAAAGTGCTGGGATTACAGGTGTGAGCCACCATACCTGGCCCCACATTTTCTAAGGGCATCAGCCACATTGTTTTTGGGAGGTGAGCTGGTCCTTGGAAGACCTGAGATGCTCAGGCTCTCAAGAGGCTAAGTGACAACCGCCTCCAGGTCTTTGGGCTTCTCTTGACTTTGAGGATTTAAACATAGCCTTACATCCAGATGCACAAACAATCCATGCGTGACTCAACTTCTCACAGCCTAGCATTATTTAAGGATAGAGAGATTCAGGAAATGAGAAAATTGGTATAAAAATTAATAAAGGATTTAGCTTCAAAATTCTTATTGTTTTGTCTGCTGTACATAGTCACAAATTGCAGACTTCTGTGGGCTCCCTATGAAAATTAGAACCTTGCTAGAGTTGCACGATTGGCTTAACAGCTCTGCAAGGCTTTCAACCTACAGTGAGGCTTTTAACCAACCTCTCTGACGGTCATCTGACAAACTGGGGTAATTCACTACCCTGCCTACCTCACAAGAGTATGGCAAGCAAGCAAGAGAGTGAAAATGTTTGGAAATATAATCGTTGTTATTATTAAACATACAGCTTTAGCCTGGGTGCAGTGGCTCACACCTTTAATACCAGCACTTTGGGAGGCCAAGGTGGGTGGATCATGAGGTCAGGAGTTCGAGACCAGCCTGACCAACATGGTGAAACCCCATCTCTACTAAAAATACAAAAATTAGCTGGGCGTGGTGGCTCATACCTATAATCCCAGCTACTCAGGAGGCTAAGGCAAAAGAATCGCTTGAACCCAGGAGGTGGAGCTTGCAGTGAGCCGAGATCACACCGCTGCACTCCAGCCTGGGTGACAGAGTGAGACTCTGTCTCAAAAAAACAAAACAAAACCAAAAATTGAAACACAACAAAAGGCCGGGCGCATTGGCTCACACCTGTAATACCAGCACTTTGGGAGGCCGAGGTGGGCGGATCATCTAAGGTCGGGAGTTCGAGACAAGCCTGACCAACATAGAGAAGCCCCGTCTCTATTAAAAATACAAAATTAGCCAGCCGTGGCCGTGGCAGCATGTGCCTGTAATCCCAGTTACTTGGGAGGCTGGGGCAGGAGAATTGCTTGAATCCGCGAGGCGGAGGTTGCAGTGAGCCAAGATCACTCCATTGTACTCCAGCCTGGGAAACAAGAGCAAAACTATGTCTCAAAAAAAAAAAAAAAAATCCCTTTCCTGGTCCTTTTATATTTTTTGTATACCTGATTAGACTGTCAGAACCTCAGGGACAAGACTCATTGTTAGGTGTTTAGAATACCCCATCCCCCAGGTCTCCAAATCCCTGCACCTGGCTCAGTACATGCTTGTTGGATTAAGCTGTCTCATGGAACAATTCTGTATTTATTGTGAATAGATGGACTTGGGCAATCAAGCCAGGCAGAGTTAAACTAGAAAAAATACATGTGTTGTCCCGATTGAATGAAAGACGGCCATCTATGTGTCAAAGACATCAGTACAGAAGAAATGCTGCTCACCAATTACTGTCAAATCCTGAGGGAAAAGCTATGGAAAACACCTGAAGACCACATGTTCCTGGAATCTGAGCTCTGTGCATGAATCATGCCGTATAAGACCAGCAGCATGGGTAGCCTGACTCTTTTCTGAGGACGTAGTTGTAACTCTGAATTCACAGATGACCACCAGTCTTTAGAGGCAACTCTTTCATCGTTATCCTTAAGTTTAGAAGAATTTCCCTATTGTTTCTCATTTAGATTCATCTGAAAATAAATGTTTTTGTGGAAATATGACATTCCAGGCAGGGTTAAGAGTGGTTAAGCCTGTAATCCCAGCACTTTGGGAGGCTGAGGTGGGCAGATTGCTTGAGTCCAGGAGTTCAGGACCAGCCTGGGCAACATGGTGAAACCACGTCTCTACAAAAAAATACAAAAATAGCCAGGTGTGGTGGTACATGCTTGTGGTCCCAGCTACTCTGGAGGCTGACATGGGAGGATCGCTTGAGTCTGGGAGGTGGAGGCTGCAGTGAGCCAAGATGGTGACATTGCACTCCAGCCTGGGTGACAGAGAGAGACCTTATCTCAAAAAAAAGGGGGGGTGTTTAAGAGCAGCAGGGCCCAGAGTTTGACCTAAATTCAAATCTGTGAGCCTTTAAGTAAGTCAGTTAACCTCTCTAAGCCTCAGTCTTCCCTTCTGTGAAATAGGGGAATTTGTTAAATGAGACCATGTATATGAAGAACTGAGTGTACAGCTCAGGATAAACACTCAATAATTATTAACATCCAATAATAGCCATATTCATAGCTGTCAAAGACACAGAAGTAAAAGATATTTCCAGCCAGGTGCAGTGGCTTATACCTGTAATCCCAGCACTTTGGGAGGCTGAGGCAAGTGGATCACTTGAGCTCAGGAGTTCAAGACCAGCCTGAGCAACATGGTGAAACATTGTCTCTACAAAAAAACAAAAATTAACTGGGCATGATGGCGCACGCCCATAGTCCCAGCTACTCAGGGGGCCGAGGCATGAGAATCACTTTAGCCCAGGAGGTGGAGGTTGCAGTGAGCCACGATTGTGCCGCTGCACTTAAGCCTGGGTGACAAAGTGAGACCCTGTCTAAAAAAAAAAGAAAAAAAAAAATATATATATATATATGTACACACACACATATATATACATTTCCTTTGTTAAATATATATTCATGTAAATATATATGAATATATCATAAATATATATGAATATATATATCTTGTAAACATATATGATATATATATATTTCCTTTGTTAATTAGAGAGCTACCATATGACCCAGGAATTCCACTCCTAGGCATATACCTGAGAGAAATGAAAACCTATGTCCACAACAGAAAATTATACGCAAATGTTCATAACAGGATCATTCATGATAGCTAAAAAGGGGAAATAGGCCGGGTGCGGTGACTTACACCTATAATCCCAGCACTTTGGGAGGCCGAGGTGGGTGGATCACCTGAGATCAGGAGTTCAAGGCCAGACTAGCCAAGATGGTGAAACCCCATCTCTACTAAAAATACAAAAATTAGCTGGGTGTGGTGATGCATGCCTGTAATCCCAGCTACTTGGAAGGCTGAGGCTGGAGAATTGCTTAAACCTGGAAGACAGAGGTTGCAGTGAGCTGAGATC
>NW_016107433.1:4596846-4603758 GCF_001604975.1 Cebus imitator
AAAAAAAAAAAAAAAAAAAAAAAAAACACAGCGGAAATAATCAAAATGTCTATCAAACAGCAAAAGGGCAAAGAAAATGTGGCACATCCAAACAATCAGTATTATTTAGCCATAAAAACGAGTGAAGTGCTGATACACTCCATGACATGGAAGAACCTTTAAAGCATGATGCTAAACGAAAAAAGCCAGACACAAAAGACCACATATTGTATGAGTCCATTTACATGAAGTGTCCAGAATAGGTCAGTACAAAGAGACACAGAGTAGATGCGTGGTTGCCAGGAGCTGAGGTTGGGGAAAAAGGGAGGAGGAGTGATTGCTAATTTGTGCAGAGTTTCTTTGGGGGGATGATGAAAGGCATTATGTGAGATGTTAATACGATATATACTTGGAAGAACCCCATTGTTCTAATGATACAAACTGCAGGAAAGTGGAGAATGACCAAGTATCAGTTGGTTGATGCACAAAGAACACTGAATGATTAGCTTAATGACTTTATAGAGCAGGAGTCCCCAACCCCTGGGGTGCAGACCAGTATCAGTTCATGGCCTGTTAGGAACCAGGCCACACAGCAGGAGGTGAGCATTGGGTGAACAAGCTAAGCTTCATCTCTATTTACAGCTGCTCTCCATCTCTCTCATTACCTCCTGAGATCCACCTCCTGCCAGATTGCCATGATATTAGATTCTCACAGGAGCACAAACCCTATTGTGAACTGCACATGTGAAGGATCTAGGCTGTGTGCTTCTTATGAAAATCTAATGCCAGATGATCTGTCACTGTCTCCCATCACCCCCAGATGGGACTGTCTTGCTGCAGAAAAACAAGCTCAGAGCTCCCATTGATTCTACATCATAGTGAGTTGTATAATTATTTTATTACATATTGCAATGTAATAATAATAGAAATAAAGCACACAATAAATGTAATGACCTTGAATCATCCCAAAACCATCTCCCCAATCCCCAGTCCATGGAAAAAATGTCTTCCATGAAACCGGTCTCTCGTGCCAAAAAAGGTTGGGGACTGCCGTTATATGAATAAAGTCATTGTCCTTTGCCACATCCCCATATCCAAGGTAATGCATGGCACATAGTAGGTCTGCAACACACATTTTTTTATTCTGAGTAAATCATTTTTTTTTTTTTGAGATGGAGTCTTGCTCTGTCACCCAGGCTGGAGTGCAATGGCACGATCTCAGCTCACTGCAACCTCTACCTCCTGGGTTCCAACGATTCTCCTGCCTCAGCCTCCTGAGTGGCTGGGATTATTGGCACGTGCCATCACACCTGGCTAATTTTTGTATTTTTAGTAGAAATGGAGTTTCATCATGTTGGCCAGGCTAATCTTGAACTCCTGAGGCACAACCTTCCCCTTCTAAGTTGAAAGTAGCAGTTCTGAGTTCTAGCAGTTTCAGTCAGTCTAGGATCCCTAGGTTTTACATAAGGAAGTAAGAGGTCCACCAGGCCACCTATGGATTAAATTTGCCCACTTGAGTGCCTGCATAAAAGAGGAATTCTCACATTTTTATAAACCTAAGAATGACCTGGGCAGCTTGTTTACCATGAGGATTCCTGGGCCTTCCTAGCAGAAAGGCAAACTCAGTAGGTCTTAGAAGGGGCCCAGAGATGGTGAGACGGTGTTTAACAAGCATCCCTAGTCATGCTGATGCAGGAATGCACGAACAACACTTTGAGAAGTGCTGCCATCAGAGGTTGGAAACCCAGCCGGGCACAGTGGCTCACTCCTGTAATCCCAGCACTTTGGGAGGCCAAAGAGAGTGGATCACGAGGTAAGGAGTTCGAGACCAGCCTGGCCAACATGGTGAGACCCTGTCTCTACTAAAAATACAAAAATTAGCTGGGCATGATGGCGCATGCCTGTAATCCTAGCTACGCAGGAGGGTGAGGCAGGAGAATTGCTTGAACCGGAACCTGGGAGGTGGAGGTTGCAGTGAGCCAAGATTGTGCCACTGCACTCCAGCCTGGGCTATAGAGTGAGACTCTGTCTCAAAAAAACAAAGAAGTTGGAAACCAGTGCAGTGCCAAATGTCTACTGAGCACCAACCTTAAATAGTGCTCTTTGCTAGGCACTTTGGGGGGACAAAGACATATAATCCCTTTCACAAGGAGCACATAACCAAATCTGAAGACAATATGATACTGGCCATGCATGTGGAATGTGATCAGTAACCATTGAGCAACTGAGACTCTAAGGCTGTAAGAATTCAGAAGAGCAAAGCAGCTCCACGAGCCGAGGTGGTTGGAGACTTTTTGAAAGGGAGGGGTCACTTCGGTCTCACCTTAAAAAGTGACTATGGGCAGGGCACAGTAGCTCACACTTGTAATCCCAGCACTTTGGGAGGCTGAGAAAGGAGGATTGCTTGAACCCAGGAGTTCAAGACCAACCTGGGCAATATAGAGAGACCCCCATCTCTACCAAAAAAATGTTTAAAACATTAGCCAGACGTGGCGGCAGGTGCTTGTAGTCCCAGCTACTCAGGAGGCTGAGGCAGGAGAATCGTTTGAGCCAGGAGGTGGAGGTTGCAGTGAGCTGAGATGGCACCACTGCACTCCAACCTGGGTGACAGAACCAGACCCTGTCTCAAAAAAAAAAAAAAAAAAGAATAAGCATGCCATGACAGAATTCCTATTTTGCTTAAAAGGATAAAGCAATCCGAATATCCTTTCTTTCTTGTACTCATGATAAGAGAGATGCTTCCTTGAAACAAGCAATTGAGTGTGATTTTGATGGCAGTAATGAGGGAAAGCAGATGGAAGGAGGGTTAAACCCTCCATGCAGATGGAGGGAAGCTCAGAGATTAGAAAAAGTGACTGGGGTGCAGGAAAGAGAAGGGGACAGAAAACCACACCTGCCAAGCCCTATGTGGAGTTCTCATCCTTAGGAATTTGCTCAGGACAGCTGGAAAGAGAAACACTGCTTCCCATCAACGAGGGCAATGAACATACTAGAAACAGCTTTTGCAAATCATCATACTCACTACTTAGGAAAACTCATCAGGTCCTGGCGTTTTGTGGTTGGTGGGCTATTACTGATTCGGTTTTGGAGCTCATTATTGGTCTGTTCAGGGAATTAATTTCTTCCTACTTTAGCATTGCATGTGTCCAGGAATTTATCCACATCTTCTAGGTTTTCTAGTTTGGATAAGGAAAGGGAACAAAGCTTTTACCCAGAAGGTGAGCACAGCCATTGCATCACAGCTAATCATCATGTATCCAAACAATGCCTATATTTAAGGAAAGATATCCCTATTATCTAGCTTAGACTGGGCACGGTGGTTCATGCCTGTAATCCCAGCACTGTGGGAGGCCAAGGCGGATGGATCACTTGAGGTCAGGAGTTCAAAACGAGCCTAGCCAACATGGCAAAACCCAGTCTCTACTAAAAATACAAAAATTAGCTAGGCATCATGGCAGGCACCTGAAGGCCCAGCTACTCAGGAGGCTGAGGTAGGAGAATCTCTTGAACCTGTGAGGTAGAGGTTGCAGTGAGCTGAGATCATTCCACTGCACTCCAGCCTGGGCAACAAAGCAAGACTCTGTATCAAAAAATAATAATGATAATAATAATAATCAAGCTTAATGAACAAAAATAACAACTGTGTTTATGGCTTATTCTGCAGCTTTTGCCACAATAACAAAGCACCCCAAAATTTAGTCACTTAAAACAATCAATTATTTCTCACAGGTCTTAGGGAAGCTCAACCATTCTCCTAGTCTGAGTTGGCTTGACCAAGATAGATCAACAAGAAAGGCTTCCCTTTGTCCCTTTGCTGGCCTGGAGTAGGCTCCGTGTCAGCTGAAGTGGTTCCTCATGCCTCAGCAAGCGACCCCGAGCTTCTTCACATAGTGGCCTCAGGGCTCCAGAAGCCAGCAAGATAGCAAGCCCCAGTGCACAAGCCCTTGTCCAGCCTGGGCTTGTGTCACCTTAGCTATCGTCCCATTGGCCAAAGAATGTCGTATGGCCAGACCTGAGTCTGTGAGAGGGCACCACCCAAAGGCGTAGATACAAAGGGGAGAAAAATGTGTGACCATTTTTATCACCATAGCAATGTACCTCTAACAGATCATGTGTCTCTAAAGGAAGTGGCAACTATCTCATAAAGTTGTTTAAGTCCCTTACAGATACTGGATATTAGGCCTTTGTCAGATGCACAGTTTGCAAACGTGTTCTCCCATTCCGTAGGTTGGCTGTTTACTCTGTTGTTGATCGTTTCTTTTGCTGTGCAGAAGCTCCTTAGTTTAATTACATCTCACTCGTCAATTTTTGCTTTTGATGCAGTTGCTTCTGGCATCTTCCGCATGGAATCTTTGCCTGTTCCTATGTCCAGAATGGGACTGCCTAGGTTGTCTTCCAGGGTTTTCATGGTTTTGAGTTTTATATTTAAGTCTTTAATCCATCTTGAGTTGCTTTTTCCATATGGTATAAGGAAAGGGTCTAGTTTCAATCTTCTGCATATGACTAGCCAGTTATCCCAGCACTGTTTATTAAATAGCGAGTCCTTTCCCACTTGCTTGTTTTTGTCAGCTTTGCCAAAGATTGTATGGTTGTAGGTGTACAGCCTAATTTCTGGACTCTGTATTCTGTTCCCTTGATCTAAGTGTCTGTCTTTGTACCAGTACCATGCTGTTTTGGCTACTGTAACCCTGTAGTGTAGTTTGAAGTCAGATAGCCTGATGCCTCCAGCTTTGTTCTTTTTGCTTCGGTGTGGCAATGATATATTCAATTCTACCTAAATAATCTAGAAAGGTAAGGGTCAACGTTGGTTGATGCTGAACATGTCTGAATGTAAACGTTTGAATTCTTGTGAAAAACATTTACAAGTGTATATAACTGATAAAAAGTTTTTAAAAGAAAGAGAGAGAGGCTGGGTGTGGTGGCTCATGCCTGTAATCCCAGCATTTTGGGAGGCTGAGGCAGGCAGGTCACGAGGTCAAGAGATCGAGACCATCCAACCCAACATGGTAAAACTCCATCTCTACTAAAAATACACAAATTAGCTGGGCCTGGTGGTGCGCATCTGTAGTCCCAGCTACTTGGGAGGCTAAGGCGGGAGAATCGCTTGAACCCAGGAGGCAGAGGTTTCAGTGAGCTGAGATCATGCCACTGTACTCCAGACTGATGGCAGAGCAAGACCCTGTCTCGAAAAAAAAAAAAAAAAGAAGAGAGAGAGAGAGAAGGAAGGGAGTGAGAGAAGGGAGAGAAGGAAGGAAGAAAGGAAGGGAGAGAAAGAAAAGAAAGAAACAGAGGGGGAGGGAGAGAGAGAGAAAAGAAAAGAAAAAGAAAGAAAGAGAGAAGGAGGTCTTTCTTAGCATATAGGGTTTTATTACTTTGCACTGGCAGAATGGTACCAGTTTTATAAAGACTCTAAACTATTCGGTTGTCATGACTTTGTCTTGAAAAAAAGCTTCCTATCTCCTGAACTCTTAGCTGGGTTAGATTTCAACACTGGAGAGAGGTCCTCGTGGTATGCATCCAGGAACCCCAGTTTCTAATCCCCAAAGTGGTAAACGCCAGGGCCGCTGGCCCAGCCTTGGAAAGAACAAAGATGCAGACCTGCAATGTCCCATTCTTAGGACATAATTAATGTGCTGGTAATTTTTTTCATCAACAAAGGATTACCAAAATACCCCATGATTTCCTCCAAAAATGTGACCCTCCCTTTCCTGTCTCATTTTTCTTTTCCTGGATCCGAATATGGTTTCCATTGGCCTCACAAAAACAGTTATTTCTGTTCATTTTCCTCAACTCATCTCAGTTCCTGAATCCCAAGAAGTCCAGAAATGCTAATGCCAATTATTAGCAGACTTTTAAGGGGCTGCTTCTCTCTGTCAGAGGCTCTTCTCTAAAATGCATCTCTCTGTGAGGCCAACAGTGTCCACGGCAGCCCACGGCAAACCTCATGGCCTTATAAAAAGCCAACTAACTCAATAATGCCATAGGAATCTTAATGACTAGGGCCATTTGGCCAACAACATGACACAGTTTTTTCCTCTCAAAATTCAGGCATTCAAAATTACAAATATCCCATCCAATTCGGATTTAATTACCACTGTTCAAACTTTAAGGACTTTCTCAGTTTCAGTTAAGTCACATTGGACACAATAAACTCCTGCTAAGGGATGCTGACCCGACCTCCCGTTTTAAGGGGGAGCAGAAAAATGGCATGATTGTCATCTCTTTCAGATCAAATCTCTGTCGTGGACTGGCCGTTTCTTTACCAAACGTTCCTAAATCACCCAGGACAGTTTCTCCGTATTTATCATAGCCAAGAATAAAGTTAACCTGTGGCGAGCCCTGATGCCTGATTGGGCCACCAGAGACCATTGTTTCCACAGCACAAGTCCGTGTCTGATAGCTGAGCTGATGCAAGGTTTGAATATGGCAGAGGGTATTTGAGGGAACAACTGTCATGGAAAACGCAGCACCTAAGAGGCACCATCTCCCCAAACCTGCAGGGAGCTACTCTGTACGGTCTGCTGGGTAAGGAAAGGGAACTGAAGGAGACAGCCCTTTGGGGCCCTCAAATGACTCCATTCAAGACTTGTCCTCCCTCCTGGGGACGGCTAAACTTCAGAGTTAGGCACATCTGTGTGTGCTTTATTAACGTGGCAACAAAAAATTTAAAAATTAGCCAGGAGGCCAGGCATGGTGGCTGACACCTGTAATCCTAGCTCATTGGGAGGCTGAGGTAAATGGATTACGAGGTCAGGAGATCAAGACCATCCTAGCCAACATGGTGAAATGCTGTCTCTACTGAAAATACAAAAATTAGCTGGGCACGGCGGCACATGCCTGTAATCTCAGCTACGCCGGAGGCTGAGGCAGGAAAATCTCCAGAACCTGGGAGGTAGAAATTGCAGTGAGTCAAGATCATACCACTACACTCCA
>NW_016107433.1:4604448-4610912 GCF_001604975.1 Cebus imitator
TCTTGTCGCCCAGGCTGGAGTACAGTGTTGCGATCTTGGCTCACTGCAACCTCTACCTCCTGGGTTCAAGCGATTCTCCTGCCTCAGCCTCCCAAGTAGCTGGGATTACAGTCATGCGCCACCATGCCCAGCTAATTTTTGTATATTGGTAGAAACGGTGTTTCACCACATTGGCCAGGCTGGTCCAGAACTCCTGACCTCAGTGATCCACCTGCCTCGGCCTCCCAAAGTGCTGGGATTGCAGGTGTGAGCCACCACGCCTTGCCTCATATATATTATTATATAATTACGTCATGATATCAATAGCACTTGTTTAAAATATGCTACCTTTTGTCACCATTGGCTGTTCTGCCTCCATGGAAAGCTGAGGGATCAGGGCAAGGGCTGAATTTCCTCTCCATTTCCTCTGGGGCAACAAGATCCTTGCTGTCTGGGAGATGGTCCTGGTTTAATGTAGGACCAACGTCCTTTATATTGACTGCTGAAGCCTAAGGCCGTAAGAGTTATAGCTTACTTGGAAGTAAGTTATTTACTTACTTACCGAGCTGTTTTGGCTTGGTAGAGCGAGAGTATACATGCCAACTGAAAAAAAAGAAAAATCTTTTTATTACTTTTTTTTTTTTTTGAGACAGAGTCTCACTCTGTCCTCCAGGTTGGAGTGAAATGGTGCAATCTTAGCTCACTTGCAACCTCTGCCTCCTTCTTTCAAGTGATTCTCATGCCTCAGCCTCCGAGTAGCTGGGACTACAGGTACAGCCACCATGCCTGGTTAATTTTTGTATGTTTACTAGAGGTGGGATTTCACCTTGTTTGCCAGGCCGGTCTCGAACTCTTGGGCTCAAGTGATCCGCTCACCTCGGCCTCTCTGTAATCCCAAAATCATCTGTCTTTATGCTGGAATCCAATTTATGCTTCTTTGTTTTCACAATCTTTGCTTTTGATTATTTTAATGGCCTTCGTGACACACGTCTCCCTCTTTCTTCACCCGACTATAGTAGTGTGAAACTTTTAAAGGCTGAGCATTTTGCATCTGATGTAATGTCCACTTTTTCCCCAGAGCATATTTCTATTTTTCAAAGTCTCAAGTTACCATAGTAACTATCAAGAGTCCCTAAAATATGTGTTACATTCTCTGGACTCAAACCTACTGTGGAGTCACCACAGAGGCCCAGGGGATCGCGAAGGAGCTTCGTCCTGGCCTGCGAGAGAGCCACCCACCCTCAAGTCATTCATTTCTTTCCGTTTTAGTGTGTCTTGGGGAAGACTGAGTGACAGAGCTGCAGGGATAATGGAATCATCAGTAGAGACTCTGATTCTTGTACATAGGGAGTGACTGTCCAGTGGCCGCCTGTGCCCAGTCACTGGTGCAGGATAAAGAAGAGGAAGTACCGAAAAACGGAACAGGAAACAGATGGGAGACATGATCTCTCAAAACTCCCAAAATTCTGAAAAACCTCAGATCAGCCTGGTTGCTTGAAGATTAGGACAAATCTGAGATCTGTACATTGACCAGAGAGGCCATCGGAAGCAGGCCCAGCAAGGAGCCATGTCACGTGGATGCCAAATCCCGGGGACTGCATTTTTGCAATACCCAAGGGAAGTGAGAGGGCGAGAGAATCACTGAGTCAATCTGGGACAAGATGTGGACAAAAGATGGCCCATTCTTGCAATGGTCGCCTTCACTCCAGCGTCACATGGACAACCAGAATCTCTGCAGTCATGTGATTTGGGGTTAAGAATGCTTGTTTCTTCCCTTAAACTTAAGAGATACTTTTCTACTAAAAATGAAAGCCCGTAATGGTGACCAGAGGGAAAGGACTCAGTATTCTTCATCTGCAGCCTCTAAGGCTCACACAAGGGAAAGAAGGGGACAGAACCTGGAATTAATGTGTTGAAGCCATTTTCAATGACTCCAGTGCAGAAATATCAAAGAATCTAAAGGACTTCATTAAAATTCACCCCAAGGTCAGGAGTGGCTGTAATCCCAGCACTTCGGGAGACTGAGGCAGGTGACTTCTTTGAGCCTTTGAGCTGGAGTTCAAGATCAGCCAGGGCAACATAGGGAGACACCCCGTCGTCTCTAAAAACATAAAATAAATTTACGCTTAAAAATTCATCCCAAGGTGCAATTATGTATCGAAGATGACTCTTAACGCTCAAAGTTGAGGGCTCTGGGAGAAACCTTCCAGGTGGGGATGAACATCCAAGCTTCAATGTTCCTGGTTTGCCAACTGGTTTGGGGTGGTGGGGGCTGGAGGGGGTGGGAGAGGGTCTCTCCCTAACAACCAGAAAGTTGAACCTGCTTCCTGAGGAGATGCTAAAATCTGACAACCAGCTGACCTCCTCCTAACAAAGCCTGATAGCAAAACCATCCAAAAATCCCAGACACCCCTCCCCCTTCCCAGCAACTGCATTTCACTTGTGACCCTGCTCAGGCTGTGGTCAGGAAAGAGCCTTTGAACACATCTCCAGAGCTGCAGCGATTACAAGGCTTTGATTACCCAGCTCAGCTGGCCCTCCCTTCTTGCGATTACGCCCCTCCCTTCCCCCAGCCCCCTTCCTGAGCCTCCTCACCCCAGTAGCCCAGGCCAGGCTTTTTTTTTTTTTTAAAGCAACCCATTTTTTTTTCTCTTTTCATTTTCCTATAGCATCCTAAACCTCAAGAAGCAGTTAACACTAATCCTGATTTATTTAGGGTTTATCTGCATTATTAATTCCAATCACGTGGAAAAAAAAAAAGTGCTAGAAGTCTGTAGTTTGTATATGAAGTTTGGGTGTGTGTGAAAAGAGCCAGCAATCCCTGAGAAACATACTTTCTTTAGCTATCTTTTAAATCCAAACAACTTTCTTTTCTAGTCTGAAAATATTCCTCGAAATGGGCCCCGTCCTTAACAATTTCATTTATTTTATTTCTGCCCCCATCAATATCCTTTGAAGCTACTTCCTGCATTAATCTGGACTTAATATGGATTTAAACATTGACAATGGAAAATAATTTGGGTTAAAAAAATAATCTTCCTTGATAAAGCTAGAAAACTTCCACAACTGTCACCATCTCTGACAGCTAGGCATAGAATGAGATTCTGGAATCTGCATATTGAACACGAGGAAAAGCAGAAAGAACAGGCTGTATGTTATATTTTATATTTCTCAGCTGTTATGACTGACTGGAGTTGAGTGATAGCCAGGGTCTTGACTTGTTGTTTGAATGAATTCATCATCGTTCGGGACAGATGAGCAGTTATTTGGTTCCTGGGATGTACTAAAAATATCTTGTTGGAATGAGGGAGGTGTCTCAGGAATAGAAGCTTGAATCTCCTCCATGGGGTGGCTTTCCATTAACTAATAGGGCCCAAAGCTTCCAAACCCCCATTTCTAGCTCTCTTCTCTGCCCCTGTCTATTTTTGTGTTTTTTTGTGGGGAGGGGGTTCTTTTTTCTTTTTCTTTCTTTCTTTTTTTTTTTGTATTCTTCTTTTAACTGATATAATGCTGGAAACTGAAAGTTCCCATTTCTTTGGGTAGGCCCCCTGCAAAGCCAGTGTTATCGAGTGAATTATTCCTGAATTTGACTCAAGGAACCCATGGAGATTGGAATATTTTCACGGGAATTTAGAGGAATTCAGATTAGATCTCAAAGTCTACTTTGTCAGACCCTCAACACATAGGACAGACCTAAATGTGTTTTGATTTCTTGAGGACTTAGAGAATGAAGGCTGAATGCTAGAAGGCCCCTCCAGAAGTAGAAAATGTATGGCTTTGATTCATTACTGCCCATTCCTTTGCCCATGGCAGACATTACCAATCAATCACAACATTCTTTCCCACCGAGCAGGAGACAGCCTCTGTATCCTGGTATGAGACCCAGACCCTTCTCACAGTTCCTCACTGCTTTCCTCCAACCTGCCTCTGACTGGTTCTGCCTTTCATTCCTGCTATGGCCCCTTGTAAGTTCCCTGTTACTTGCACCACTTGCTATTCATTGCATGTGACATTCCTTTCCCAACCAGGAAGGCTTCTCCACCTCCCACACACCTTCCTTTCCCCTCTGAGATGCCCATCCTCAGAAACCAAGTCGCCCCTTCCCTCCCTGCCCCTCACTACTTTTTGTGTTGTACGTTTTATTTTGATAACATTTACCGCCTCCAAAAGTAATATAAATTCACTGTAGAAATTGCATACATTACAGATATGCAAAAAAGTGGGGGCTTTGGTTGCCCTCAGCAATCACTGATCTACTTTCTGTCTCTATGAATTTTTGTGTCATGGACATGTGATAGAAATGGAATCATTCAATGTGTGGTCTTTTGTGACTGGCTTCTTTCATTCAGTGTGTTTTCAAGGTTCTTCTACATGGGAGCATTCCTTTATTCCTTTTTCTTCCCAAATAATATTCCATCATATTAGCCCATTCTGTGTAGGACGTCCTGTTTTGTTTTTGTTTGTGCGATGCTGGTTTCAACACTGTACTCCTGTCTGTCATCTGTGCACACGTGAGTTGTGCCGGTAATTATTTTTGGTAGACTTCTACTGAATTTACAAGGAAACCCAGTTCAACTTAGCTCAAAAGACACATGTGAAAGGTTAAAACGTACAATGTTCTTTGCTAGAAAGTGCTGGAGATACAAAGATGAATGTATACAGCCTCTGTCATCTGGGAGTTTGCAATTTATTTATACCAAATCATGAGAGCACATCATGTCCACCAGTCACTCTGGTACCCTTGGCTTTGAACTAGTCTTTTAGTTTACATTATAGAGATGAAGACATGTAAATGTTTTTCAAGGTTATTTCATGCTTTTATGTTTATATCCTGTGATCCTCTAAGCCACTCCAAAACAGAAACTATGGGTTCTATTTCTTTTCTATTATAGTAATATGATTATAATTACATCAGCTGCCACTTGCTGTATATTTATTTTATTTGATGTGCAAAACAGTGTGTGAGGTTGTTATTATTACTTCCTTTTATTGTTGAGGACACTGAGGCTGACAATGAGAAGTTACTTGGCAAAGGTCATCTGCTGGGAAGGGGCAGGGGCAGGACTTGAACCCAGGGCCATCTTACTTCAAAGAAGCTCATACACATTTGACCACTGAGCCACACCAGCACCAAACTATAGGGGGAACATTCTTGGCAGCCAGTAGGTGACATTGTCCACCTACCACTCTGGCCAGCCCCTCCGCACCTTGGTCTAGATGGCCTGAACCAGTCTGTGGTGGGGAAGAGTGAATCCAAAGGGGCCTGGAGCCTCCGTCCAGTGGCATCTGCAGTTGTGTCTGTTCTGCTCTTCAGTTTACGGTGGTGGGAAACGTAACTCCCCCAAAAGCACGGTCTGCTCAGTACAAGAAATCATTGATTGTCATCTTTGGAAACGACCATTCTGAAATGAAACTGTAGAAAATGCACTTAGGGATGACAAATGAGGAACACCTCAACCCAAAATGTGCCCTTTGACAGTGCAGGTGTCAGATGGAAGCACGTGAGAACTTGGGCCTCTAGAGCCATCCAGCTACTTTCCCAGACACACGTGCCTGCACTCCGCTGTCATCTTCAACAATGAGGCAGGTTACATCTGTGAGTCTACGTAGCACAATGAAGACAATAAATATTAAATAATAATTATTGCTTCTTTCACATTCACTGACAGGATAAAATCCAGGTAAAGAGCCGTTGAGGTCTAATTACTTCGTAGGCATTGAAACCAAACTGCTAGTTGAAAAATTAATTGTGGAGCAGCCGGAGACGGAGTAGTAGGAAGTTGTTTTGAGTGGTGGTGTCACTCTGAAACTCCATGTAAGATGCGGAGCAATAAACACCAACGCAAAGTGCCAAAAATGACTAAGCAAGTGAGGACTATTCGTGCAGCTGGTATCGCATGGACTTTGGTTCATTTCCTGATTACTGTGGCCCACAACAGATGTGTGGAGTGAGTGACCAACTGAGCTAATTAACTAATAAGCAGCAATGTCATTAGGGATATTTAGAACAACATGCAAGTGATCTCTACAGCATGAGTGAAAGCTCCACGTATTCACACCTACCAATAATTTATATTACTACAACATATTATAGTAATGACACTATTAAGGTATATCTGTTGATAATAGTATATATTAATGTCATTAATATAAAATGTATTAGTATTATAATATAAAATATAGTAATGATATTAATGTTAATATTAATAAATATTAATATGATAAAATGTTATATTAATGTTATGATATAAAATAAAATATATTAATGACATTAATATTAATAAAGTTACAATAATATCTGTTTATAATAGTCTATAATATTAATGTGATGAACATCAAATATCACCAATAGTTACTAACATTTACTGAGCACTCACTATCAGCTTTATAGCACTTAAAAATATGTCTGTATATAAAATCTCATTTAATTCTTACAACAAATTGTGAGCCAAATACAGTTACCCCTTTTTTTTTTTTTTTTTTTT